>NC_051229.1:39708098-39745598 GCF_015220715.1 Pygocentrus nattereri | reverse complement strand
CGGAGGGGGACTTGATCGCGACCTCGTAGCGGCGCACGCGCAACGGCGCCTATCGGAGATGATGATGACGACAGCGACCGCTGACGAAGAGGTGATGAAGGGTCGGGGAGGGCTCGAGACGTCCGTGCGCTCCTCCACGTGCGCTCCAGGTAAGCCCAAGAAGGGCCACCTGTGCCTGTACTGCGGGAAGCTGTACTCGCGCAAGTACGGGCTGAAGATCCACATGCGCACGCACACCGGATACAAGCCCCTGAAGTGTCGCGTGTGCTTCCGGCCCTTCGGCGACCCCAGCAACCTCAACAAGCACATCCGGCTGCACGCGGAGGGAAACACGCCGTACAGGTGCGACCACTGCGGGAAGGTGCTGGTGCGCAGGAGGGACCTGGAGAGGCACGTGAAGTCCAGGCATCCGGGTCAGCGCGCGGGCACCACGACTCCCGGCGCGAGCTTGAAGAAGGGCGAGGAGGAGGAGGAGGAGGAGGTCGGGAGGAAGAGCGAGGAGGAGGAGAGCGACGTGGACGTGTGCTTCACTGACGAGCAGAGCGACCAGGAGCCGGTCTCACTGAAACAGTGACTAAACCAGCAGAGGACCGGACCGAACCGGGCTGAGCGGCTATGGGTCCATCACACCTGTACATACTGATCTCTGTTGTTTGGCTGTGACGTATTTCCTCCAGTATGGCAAAAAATAAAAAAATAATAATAATAATAAAAGAGAAAAAAAGAATTTCATGTTTTTCTCAAATTTTGTCCATCAAATTTTACATTTTATGAAAATTTCTCAGAAACTACAGAACCCAACCCCCTCCCTCCACCCGCCCACCCCGCCCACCCTTTTGGAGCAGCACTTTATACGACACTTTCCTGCGCGCACAGTTACAAACGGAGGACGGGATCTGAAGAAATCTGCATTTTTCATTTTCTTTTGAATTGTTTGTATTGTTTTTTTTATTCCGTGTTTTTGTAAACAGTTTAATTTAGTTCTTTAGTTTTATAATCTCCTGTTTTCTAACCCCCCCTCGGCGCTGCCTGTCAGGCCTTTTGCACTTTTCCCTTCTAACCCCCCCCCCCATTCAGGTATAATAAAGATAAAGAACTGTTGGGTGTTTCTTAAAAAATATCGTGTGATTTTATTTTTCTTCCCCCAAATTTTATGTACAAATGTAATTATGGTATTAACTGTTGCAGGTGTGGTTTGTAATGACTGTTAATAATTGATATTGTTAAATGACATATTTTTCCTCAATCAAATTCCTTTCTCTGTCAGTTTTTAAATAAATGACAAAAGAGAGAAAAATGTTTGATCATTAATATCATCATTAATTATGGTTATGAATTGTGACTGCGAGGAGAATCATCTCAGGAGGACAGTTTGATCCGCTCACAGGCTCGAGATGCAACAGTGTCTTTTTGTTTATTTTATACAGAGAAACAATAAAAAAAAAAAAAATCAATAAAAATAATCAAATCAGGTTTTATTAACAGCAAAATGCAGAGACCCCTTTTCAGTCACTGAATCTGCAGTCAGAAAAAAAGCGTCAGAAACAAGTTAACGTAGAAAAGAAAAAACGTAGAACAGGTATTTAACAGTAAATAAGCCAAAACCTCCAGCAGTGACTGCAACGTTGTGCTGTTGTGTTTTCAGTGTTTAGTGTCCAACCTTTATTGCAGCTTTCACTCTTTTCAGTGTTCAGTTGCTCAAAGAAATATTCCCTCTTCAAAAATGGGTTTCAAGGGTTCTTTAGCAAAGGGAATGGTTCTATTTCTAAATACATATATGGTTCTATGTTTCTATAAAGAAGCTATAAATTCTCTGTCATTCTGAAGAACCATTCCACCATGCAGAGGAACACTGAAGCGTGAAGGTGTTCTAAAGAGGACTTCATTCCCTTCACTAAAGAACCCTTGAACAGTCATCGTTTTTAAGAGGGTCGATCGTAGAAGTTGGCTGCATTTTCTGCTTCTCCCAGTCGGTTCTAGCTGTGCTGCTCTGGTGTCTACCAGGTCTTGCATCATTGTTAGGGGGTCCGATTATCTTTGATATCTTTTCATCATGGGAGTGAGGTGGTGAGTGAACTGGCTCTCATTCACTGCTTTTGTTTGGAGCACAAAAAAATGCTGCTGCCACTTGAAAGGTGAAATAAGATGCTGTGGTAACGGGTGTCCACGCAGCACAGGTACAGCGTCCTGCCCGTTTGCTTTGGTGAGGTTATAACTCCAGATTTGGTCGTGTCAGAGGTCAGGGGTCACTGTGTCACTAAAATATTAGCGAGATGAGAACGACACAGCGCAAAAGCCCTGCAGGTCACTGAGCAACACGGTCTCTCCTGGCTAGTAGAACTAAAGGGCAAAGAGCGAGATTTAAGGCGGACATTTAGAGACAAATGGACTTATTCGCGTTTATAAGCCCCTTAATTGGTTTCCTGGAATGTTAAATCTGCAATGAAAAACTGTCAAACACTAAAACGTTGCAAAAATGAAGTCACTTCTCTTTCAAAGTTCCCTGTTCCACCTTAACTGGTGCCACATTTACATTCGGCACCTCAGTCAGAATTTAAGGTGGAACTGAAAAATTTAAACAAGAAGCTGGAGAATAAGAAGCGACTTCAGCCTCGTAAAGCTGCTCTACTCCTGAGGAAGAGTTTCCTGTCAGAGACGTGAGGCACGTGGCAAAGGCCACGCTAAAGCTTAAAGCAGAGCAGAGCGAGTCTTTGTTTTCGTTCACAATTTATAGCCCATACTAGGACGTCAGCACACGCTGAGACATCCCGGCTCCCAAGATGGTTTGATTTTTGTTGAAAGGATAAAATGGCTCTTAACGTTTGGGTTGTGACTCCTGATCTAAGCTGGCTTTGACGCAGAGCCGGTCGGATTTCTCACTCATCCATGTGTGTTTTTGTTATGCACCGCCAAAGACTGTCCGGGTGCTGCATTCACCCACTTCCAAGTTCCACCCTTTGCGTTCCGTCAACATTACATTATAAATTAAAATTTAGAAAATAGTTTCTTGACATTTGTGAATCGATTCATGTAAGCATTTTTTGCCACACCACTAACATACATACACTTTATTTCCAAAAGTATTCAGTTGTCTGTCTTGACACATATGAACTTGAATGACATCCCATTCTTAATCCATAGGGTTTAATATGATGTCGGCTCACCCTTTGCAGCTATAACAGCTTCAGCTCTTCTGGGAAGGCTTTCCACAGGGGTTAGGAGTGTTTATGGGAATTTTTGACCGTTCTTCCAGAAGCACATTTGTGAGGTCAGACACTAATGTTGGACGAGAAGGCCTGGCTCACAGTCTCCACTCTAATTCATCCCAAAGGTGTTCTGTGGGGTTGCAGGCCAGTCAAATTCTTCCACACCAAACTGGCTCATCCACGTCTTTATGGACCTGCTTTGTGCACTGGTGCTCAGTCATGTTGGAGCAGGAAGGGGCCGTCCCCAAACTGTTCCCACAAAGTTGGGAGCGTGAAATTGTCCAAAATCTCTTGGTGCTGAAGCTTTAAGAGTTCCTTTCACTGGAACTAAGGGTCCGAGCCCAACTCCTGAAAAACACCCCCACACCATGATCCCCCCTCCACCAAACTTTACACTCGGCACAATGCAGTCAGACAAGTATATATATATATATATATATATATTCACACACACACACACACACTTTTCTAACCTGCTTCTCCTTCAGGGTCGCGGAGGGTCTTTAAGCCTATCCCAGTGGTCATTGGGCGGAAGGCAGGACATACCCTGGACAGGTTGCCAGTCCATTGCAGGGCAGACAGACAGACATACAGACACTCACACCTAGGGGAATTGTAGCATGTCCAATTGGCCTGACTGCATTTGTCATCTTTGGGCTGTTTTTTTTTGTTTGTTTTCTTTTTACACACAGCAGTTTTAATTAGTAAAATGAATTTGTAAAACAGGCTCAAAATACAGGCCTTTATTAGAAGATCATAGCAACAATTTCAGAGCCAGCATGGGCAAACGAGGGCTTTCAGAGCACAATTCCCACTGACTGAGAGATTTGGCTTTGGAGAGGTTTAATATTTGTACAGGAAACAGACTCTGCTGCACTTCCCGTAATAGCCTTAACACCATTTTCAGAGTAAGGACTGGGCAGTTCTGGACTCAAGAATGGCTCCCTGAGCCCTGGACAAAAAAGCAAAAAATTTGTGCCACATCACAGACCAGAAATCAGTTTCCTTTTCAAGGGAGAATGCCGGAGTAAATTGAAGGGCAGTTGTAGAAATATTAACACCTGCTGGTCTCTGACATTTGACCGCACCACATGGGGATTTGAACCAGTGACCTTGTGGTTATAGATGTGAAGCACTTTATGACTGTGCTGCTGCTCACACACACCGAAGCTCCTAGGAAGCTTGCAGTCACACAGATCATCCAAACACACCAGTCTTGGATATATTTTGGAGAAGAAACTCTGAAGATGTGTGTCAGGAAACTAAATACTGTTTGATTTTTTTGTTATTATCAACATTCAAAACTCAACAAAGCAAGAATCAAAATTTATTCAAGATTTACTTTTTGGTGCTGAGTCTCTTTACAGAGTCGCGTCAGGTCAAACTGTAAATGAGGCAGCTCAGCATGTCATACAGTAATGGATCATAATTAGCTTTGGTGCATGTGTCACACTGAGCGGTCAGTAATGTTCTCCGTTCCCAATGGCAACTCATTTTGTTGAAAATATTATTATCTGTTTTGTTCTTAGGCTGAAGGAAACGTCTTTTTTGTTGTATTACTGTAAATTTTATTGTATTGTAAATTTCCCCCAGTGGGTTAATAAAAATCTATCTTTTCTTATTAACACCAGCATATTCATTTGTTTTGTATCCCATTTGTGGAGGTTTTCAGAGCATTTTCAGTTCCTCGTCAGCTTCCTGTCCTCCCCTCCACCCCCTCTCTCCTGCCTGGTCTCTCTCTGCCTCTCTGTAGAAATGTCACTGCTGTCTTCAAATCCCGACACCAAAGTGAAAGTGTCTCTTCAGCCACTCTGCTGCTACCAGTCCCTGCCTGCATGCTGTCAGAAGGATAATAACAACTCTTTGTTTATGGAACACTCATCATACATCACGTGCAAAAAATGTATGAATAAATAAAACAAGATAAAAACCTTTAGAGGACTGAAGTCTATAATTCATCACCAGCAGAATATCCAAAACTGTCAAACAATCCATAAAATGTGATGGTTATCAGAGGGCATTTCAATAAACTGTATATTTAGCCTTATTTGCCCGGTACAGATTAGGTTCTTTCACTTAAACATTTTCACAGTTAGATGCTTAATGCTATGCACTGCACAACGGAAGTATTTTAGGAATTTTACCAGCAAGTCCAACACAGTGTTGTTGCTACATTCAAATTCACCATGATGTGAAACAGCTAGAGATGCTTGAGGTTTAAGCATAGACCAAATTTTCAGAGTTTCCTGAAGAAGGTTTTACATTTTCTACAGACAAACACTGGACCTACAGTCCAAGTCTTTGGGGTATCCCAATTTAACTGCTCGAGCATTATATTTATTTTGATAATCAGAGGAGTGAACCCAGAAATCATCAATAGAAATCATCAGAAATCATCATAGAAATGATACTTTCTTTGGGAATCATGTGGCCAAGAGGGTGACATGATGAAAATACACTTCGGCCAAGAATTGAACCCTGAGGTACACCATGTGTTATGGAGGTCGTTAAAGGTGCAAGTTCAGTAGGAAGTATTTCTGGACAAGAAGAAAACCATTTCAACAGCCCCACCTACGAGTCACACAACTCAGTCTTTATATGTTTACATCACAAAATACTGTCAGTTAATTACCAGAAACAGTTTTAATACATTTTGGCTATTGTTGATCAAATTTGAGGCTGTACAGTTGTGTCTAATTATCCATTCTGTACAAACAAATGAGCTGGTTCAAGTCAGGCTGTGTGTTTGTGAGAGAGAGAGCATTTTATTTTTCTACCCTCTGAGACGTGTTGGATATTCTTTCGCCAGTTTGTGCTAGCTGGCTTTTGTTGTTGGCTGTATGTTACTGTTGCAATATCATCCTGGATTTGAGCCAGAGACCATACTACCCTGCCACTCTACCCACCCCACCCCTCCCACAAGCGTTTAATCAATTAGTGCCATTCATTAGCTGGGGCACCAGAAAGAGGGATTGATTGAGAGACTCTGAGCTTTTCACACAGCTTCAGATTCAGGAAAAATTTCACCCACCCACTGGCAACCTATTAACACCAGCATAGCTTCACACAGGCAGGCTTTTCACTGCGGTTGAAAGCCTGAAATGCCTCATATCTGTTTATGTAGCAAAACCATCAACATTCTGGGAAGAAGTACACTGCAATTGACCATTACAGAGGCCAGTTGACCCAGAGGCCAGGACTGGATTCTTTTTAAAGGCCAACATGTTGCAGTTTGCATAATACGGAGCTATCAGCAAACAAATCTGTTAAAAATCGATTGGTTAGAAGTAACATGACTCATCTTTGGAATGTAAAGGGGTTCATAATGAACCCTTTAAGAAATCAGCACCATTTATATCTACATATTTGGCCATTAAGATGTAAACAAAGTTGTTCAGAGTGGTTTGATCTGAAATGTGCCATCCTAGAGAAACTTACTGAGTATCATTGTTCACAGTGGTGGTGATAGGAACCAGAAAATGGAAGAGTTTATTGCTTGTAAAAGCTTCTTCACAGAAAGTTATTACTTGAAATGGTTATGAATTTACTCCCTGATACCTGAGGCTTTGTTTTATGATAGTTTTGAGAAAAGATTTTACTGTAAAATGTAGTTTTTTTTTCAAATCTGCTATTGATTGTGAGTCACCAAAGAGAACTTTTTCATTTTTAGACACATTTCCAGGTGTTTTTCCACTGTCATTATTACATATTAGAATTAGTATTAAAACATATAAGAAACATGTATGATTGCAGGTCATTTTGGATAGTAAACTAAATAATTAAATGACATGACCCCTGGTTCCTATCACCACCAATGTACAGGAGTCTGGGTCTGTAAGTTTTTCTACAGTGGAGCAATGTGAGTGTAAGCTCAGACCTTTTATTTAAAGACAATGAGGTGCAGGTAAACCCTGAAATCCCAAAAGCCAGAGGAATATGGCTTTAACCTTCCATCTTGAATCTTCATCCTAGAGTACAGCTCCATCATTTCTGCACTGTCCTCAGTGCTGACCCTACTCCAGAGATTCAGGAGAACTACTGATTATTTAACCTCATACAACAGGACACAAAAGCAGAGCCAAGGTGAAGAATATAACCTACATATGAAGCAAACAGGCAAATAGAAGCAGAAGAATGAAGAACGTCTGAGGATTTACCACAGAGAGACCACAAGGTCAAGATGGAGGTTAAAGGAAGAAGAGATGGAAGCAATGCACCAAGCTGAGTCCTTTTTTCCATCTCTTTGCCTCAGAGACCTTCTGTTAGACAGGAGCCATGAGGGTCAGGCACTAACACATGGCAGCAGAGCGCATCAACAGAACAGGGCTTTTCAATAGAATCTATAGTTTATTAAAGACGTCTTAGTACAGAGATCACCTACAGGTTACCATTTCCTTCCTTCCTTTCCCCACCACATAGCAGGAGTTTGCACAGATTAGCGACAGTGTTATTGCTCTCAGATGGCCCACACTGTTTCCCCGAGTAAGCATCAAGGTAACATTCCAATGATTGAGAGGCATAGAACGGTATAGAGCCTTCTAAGATGACCTAAAAGAGAATAAGGCCCTTAGAGACCACATGACTCCTCTGATAGACAGAATAAGCATATAAAGGTTAAAAAATTAGCCACTTTCCAAAACTCTTGTGCATTCGTGAAGCTTTAGAGCATTATGTTTGCTTTGAACAGCCAAGGTGAGCATACAGGTCCAAACCCAGCAAAGCATGGTGGAGGTTTTATAGCCTAAACATGTATGTTTGGTAGAAAGACTGATGGTAAAAGTTTGTAATCATTCACTTTTTATTTCAAACTAAATATAAATACATTTGTGTATAAGGTGTATTAACTGCTTTGTCTTTCCAAGAAAGATTTTACTGATGATTAGAGAATGTAAATTATGAGAGTACTTGAAATGACAGAAGTGCTCACAATACTTAGGTAGCTGAAGCAGTAGGCTTGTGTCGTGCCATGGTAACCAAAGTTCTGACTTTTTGGATTGAATTTCAGTTTGTTTTGATAGTGGTAATATCTGTATTGCTTTGTGATTGGCTACATGTCAGACTTAGGAGCTTTTGTATTTTAGACCATGAGATTCCCAGAAAGAGCAGAACAGAGTCGCACAGTCTTCTTTTCCCATGCTGGATATATAAATCCCACCGTGTTGGAGGCGGCACTTTTAGGTGTGCAATTATCAATACTTTTACTTGAGCATTGATATAAGCTCTTCTACCCTCCTCTGAACCTGATCATGAACAGTGTCAGTGTTAGTTTTCATGCTGCTTCAGTAGCTGCAGTATTGGTTGGCAAACATCTCTGAAGAACATCAGGCTGTTTCCATACTCAGATCATTTTCCGAAGAGGCACCACGTTTTATTTTATGATGTTATTTCTTTCATTTAGTTCAGATGATGGACGGCAAGAGCTAAGATGGACAAAATAACACACATGGGTGTGTGTTTATTAGAAAGTTTGCAGGGACACAAGTGTTACTCTTATATTCACCTCCATGAAAACAGAGAAAGAGAATATAGAGACATTTGTCATCTGTGTGAAAACCAGTTTAAATTGAACGGATCAGGTCGCGGACGCTTGGCCAAAATGTGCTTCACAATCTACAATCAAACGCATTTCATTGTTTTATTGCTTGTCTTTCATTATTTACAGTTGTGCAGACAGAACAGTCAAAATGTGCTGCTCAATTTTACTCGGTCTGTTGATGCTGATTGGTGCTTCATGCAGTTCAGAGAAAGTGGAGGTTTTATGTTTGTGTGCTGAACTCAGAAAATGGTGGGTCAAATGCCTGCTTGTCAACATGATTCCAGCTTGCCCTGCCCAGAATTATAGTAAACCAATATGTTTACAAACATTCAGATTTGTTCAATAACAGTGGTTATCGATCCTCGTCCTGAAGATCTACTTTCCCTTAACATAACGCATCAATCAAGGATATCTGAAGAAATTAATTAGCGGAGGTAGGTGTGACAAATGTGGCTAGAACTAGACTTCTCAGGAGGATCTCCAGGACCAAGGCTGCTGACCACTCTCAGTGGTGCCCTTAGACCAAACTTGCACCCCTGAACTGAAATATTAGGTCTATTTGACAGATTTTACCAGTCAAACAACACTCACTGTTTCTTATTTACTGCTATTCTGCCTAAAATCAATAAATATTGTACATTCAAAGGTCTTCAACTGCAGAGTCTCATCTCTAACAGCTTTCTACCTGCACAGGCCTCTCTTTGTACTGTCCAGTCCAAACCAGTGCTTTTGTTCTGTCTACTCTCACTGTCTCAGAGCTGAGGATCACAGCAGGTAACATGCAGTCTGCCACTTACAACAGCGAGAATTAAAGTGTTAAATCCTTTAAATGAGGACAGGAGACCTCAATTTGGGACCAAAATGCATTTTCACAAGGCAACCTTGATCAGGGACAAAAGTGTGAAGAAAAAAAAGTGCACAGTCAAAAAGGAAATATTTCAGCCCTGCAGTATTAAAACTTTGTAAAAGGCCATTTCGGAGAAGGAAAAATATTCATCATTGGTTCATTCGTTATGAAACATTCACTTAATGTAAAAGGCACCTGCCACATCTTCATGTGAAAAATCCCTCCAAAAACAGTTTGATTTGACAGTGACCGTTTCTTTTTGTGTGACTGCAGTCGATGGGGATGAAGCGCAGAGATGCCAGAGCCTGATCCTGTTACGCATCAGATAGGCTCCCGTTTCTAAGGCAACCTCAATGTCAGCATATATTAAAGGACAGGTGCACATGACTGAGGAATGGACAGTGTTTAGGCATCCAGACGCCACAAAGAGATACTGAATTTTGACCTTTCTGAGCAACAAGGTGAGAATGTATTGATAACGTAAAAAAAGATATTAACAATATTGACTGTCCCAAATATATTGTAGCGTGGCACAGAAGAGGCATGACCAGGAAGCAGCTCTCGTACTGCTAGAGCACTGTCACTGTGAGTGCTACTTTAGGCACCCTCCCTGTAGTGCAAACATTCTGAAACCTACAGAAGTTCAGCTGCATTCAGTTAGATGCAAACGTCAAGCAGTTACAAATAACGCTCTGTTATTTTACACATTGATTTTTAAAGGAAAAATTTTCATAAAGGAAATAATGAGTTTTGTGAATGAAGTTGGGCCTCCATAATCCACTTCAGTGGACCTTGGCATGGGTAGATATTTCTTCAACTGGTGTTTGGATGATGGTAGTGAAGAATGCTGACAGTGCCAAATAGATTACTTTTATTTTTAGTTGAAACTTAAATTCTGTGATATATCTGGACCCTGAGTACAATGTTTCGTCCCACCTCATGTACCACATATGATCTACTTTATCATATTTTACTAATTAAGTCTGTTAAAGCTGTGTATTTCAGTGATTCGACCAGTTAAGGAGGCTGAGCTGGAGGTGGCGGAGATGAAGATGCTGAGATTTTCGTTGGGAGTGACAAGGATGGACAAGATTAGAAATGAGCAGATCAGAGGGACGGTGAAGGTGGAGCAGTGTGGAGATAAAGCCAGAGAGGCCAGGTTGAGATGGTTTGGACATGTGTTGAGGAGGAATAGTGGATATATTGGGCAAAGAATGTTGGAGATGGAGCTGCCGGGTAGAAGGAGAAGAGGTAGACCTCAGAGAAGGTTTATGGATGTAGTGAAGGTGGACATGGAGATGGTTGGTGTGAAAGTAGATGAGGCAGTGGATAGGGCAAGATGGAGGCAGATGATCCGCTGTGGCGAGCAGCCGAAACAAGAAGATTTTTTTTACTTGTAGTCAGAAGAAAACGTAGTAGTACAAGACATTGTAACAAACAAAATCTGATCCCGGTGAAATGCACAGGTAATGTAAGCTTTGTTGACCAACCACATCAAGTCCTGAAAGTCTCCTTACTAAATGTCTGCTCACTCACAAACAAGTCTTTTATCATAGCTAAATTAATTGAAGATTACTGTCTGGACTTCCTTTTTCTAACAGAGTCTTGGCTTGATGGTAACAGAGCAATAGTACTAAATGAAGCTTCTCCTTCCAATTTTAACTATTTTAATGTCTCTAGAGTAAATAAGAGAGGTGGTGGTGTTGCTTGTTTTTACCATAAAGCATTCTGCTGTAAGCAGATCTCACTAGGGGAACAATCTACGTTTGAATATCTAGCAGTACAACTGAACAGTACTTATCCAGTTCTATTGATTGTTATATACCATCCTCCCAGACTACATACAGACTTTCTTGAAGATTTTGCAGAAATGCTTTCTAGGATTTTAATTGATTTTGATTATGTTTTAATTACTGGGGATTTTAATATTCACATGGATATACCCACAAATCCAGTCACTTCAGAATTCATGAGGATGCTTAACTCTTTTGGTCTCACACAACATGTATCAGGTCCAACTCATAGGCACGGCCACACCTTAGATTTGATCATCTCTAAACGCATAGATGTTAATAATACTGAAATTACTGATGTTGCAATCTCTGATCATTTTGGTGTATTTTTCAATATGTCATTATCTATTAGAACACTCTGTGAAAAGCGCACAATAACCAAGCGTTATCTCAGTGCTGGCAGTGCCGTGGCCTTCACAGACATGATACAGTCCCTCCCTCCCCTCTCAGAAAGTGGGAATGAGTTAGTTGAAACACACACAGAGTTAGGAGCTGTATTGATGTTGTGGCACCAAAAGTAACTGAAACTATTTCTGGAAGAATTAAGATGCCCTGGAGAAACACTACATCTATTATAAAACTCAGGCAAGACTGCAGGCAGGCTGAGAGACGTTGGCGAAGGTCAAAATTGGTAGTACATTTTGATATCTATAAAACAACATTGCAGATTTACAACAGTGAAGTGAAATCAGCACGGAAAAACTATTACTCTACCTTAATCGACTCAACCAGTAATAACTCAGCTGCCCTGTTCAGAAGTATAGATCGGCTAGTAAACCCCACCTCCCATGTCTTCCCTGAATCCGTTTCAGTTGAAAAATGTGATGAGTTTGCAATATTTTTTAGGGACAAGATTATTAATTTAAGGCAGAATATAGCAACAAGCACTAATAGACTACCAGCCCTGATATCAGTTAGTCATCCTAACTGTAATATGTCTTATTTCAAGGAAATTGACATGGTAACACTATTTGACGTGATTTCATCACTTAAATCCTCTACATGTGAACTGGACCCTTTACCAACATGCTTTTTCAAGCAGGTTCTGAGCTCATTATCTAATGAAGTTCTAATGATTGTTAATCAGTCTCTGCAACTGGGAGAATTCCCTAATATTCTTAAAACTGCAGTGGTTAAACCACTACTAAAGAACAGAAATCTTGATCCCACATTTCTCAATAATTATCGACCTATATCTAACCCTCCTTTTCTTAGCAAAATCATTGAAAAAGTTGTGTCAACCCAGATGAATGATTATGTTAAAGTAAACCAAATAAATGACACTTTTCAGTCCGGTTTCAGAGCTCTCCATAGCACTGAAACAGCACTAGTTAGGGTAGTAAATGACCTTAGATTGAATAAAGATGCAGGTAAACTCTCAGTCCTTTTTCTCCTAGATTTAAGCGTTGCTTTTGACACTGTTGATCATGAAATACTTATTGATCGACTACAGAGCTGGGTAGGCCTTAGTGGCTTAGTCTTAGGCTGGTTTAGATTGTATCAAACTGGGCGCGATTACTATGTTGCATTAGGTACCTCTTCCTCCACACGTCAAAAAATAACTTGTGGCGTCCCCCAAGGATCAATTCTTGGGCCTTTACTGTTCAACCTATATATGCTTCCATTACCGCATATCATTAACAAACATGGTATTAGTTATCATCAATATGCAGATGACACTCAACTTTATATTTCTTTAGAACCTAAAGCCCTAAATCAATTAGCTCACTGTTTGAGTGCATAGGTGATATACAGACATGGATGTCAGACAATTTTCTGCAATTAAATAAAGAGAAGACAGAGGTTCTTGTTATTGGCAGTGATTCACAAAAGAATGATGTTCAGACTTATTTAAATCAAATGAATCTGAAGGCCAAACAATGTGTTAAGAACTTGGGCGTCACTTTTGATAATGAGCTCAGCTTTAAATCACACATCATGACTACATGCAAGACAGCTTATTTTCACCTTAGAAACATCGCTAAGGTCCGAGATATGCTCTCTCCTGCTGATAGTGAAAAACTTGTCCATGCATTTATCACATCAAGGATAGATTATTGCAACGCTGTTTTATCTGCTCTCCCAAAGAGCTCTATCTCTCACCTACAGCGAGTTCAGAATGCTGCTGCAAGGGTCTTGACCCGGAGAAGAAAGAGAGATCATATTACACCTGCACTCCACTCACTGCACTGGTTACCTGTCAGTTTTAGAATAGATTTTAAGGTTCTGGTGATGGTTTTTAAATGTCTTCATGGTCTTGCTCCTCTTTACCTCAGTGAAATGATGGTGAGATATGTTCCTGTCAGGTCTCTCAGGTCTTCAAACAGTAATCTACTGGTGATTCCTAAAACCCGGTTAAAGATTGGCGAGGGTGCTTTTAGCCACTACGGCCCAAAGCTTTGGAACTCTCTTCCTGAGGAGCTATGAGGCATTACATCCCTGTACAGCTTCAAGAGTAATCTTAAAACCTTCCTGTTTAGATCTGCTTTTAGTTAAGAAACTTTTGTCTGTTCTATCTTTTTCATTTTATCTTTTTCAGTTTATTTCATTATTTTATTTTGTTTCCTTTTATCTTTATTTCTTTTAATGTGTTTTGCTTATCTTTGTTTTCTTTTTATTTATTCTGTAAAGCACTTTGAGTTGCATGTATGTATGAAAGGTGCTATACAAATAAAGATTATTATTATAGATTATTATTTTATAAAGTTACAGTTTTGTGTTACTCAGGCATTTTTGATCACACATCTGGGAACCACAACAAGAAATTTGTTGTTTTACAAAGCACTGAATGTTATTAGAAGCACAGTTTAACTTGTTAGCTGTCTTTTAGCTTGTTCATTTTAGCCTTAGCACTCTTAAGAAAATAAGTTGTCAGCCCTGCATTTCAAGCAAACCAGCTACTTCATCTATTAATAAACAGGCCATTCACAGCACATAGATTTGTAGTGACTGGTCACATTAATCCAGGAATCAATTGTTTGGATGTAATAGGTCAGTCAAAAGAGAGTTTTACAATTCTTTCAAATGCAACTCAATCGATCAGATTTTAGAACCAGAACTATCTATTTTGTAAAATCAGTTTTGACACAAGCTCCATACCAACTGCTATAGCACATCGGCATTATCTGCAAGCACAAGTGTCTATCAGCGCATGAGTCCAATCATTTGTGCCTTTCAGGAGGCATAGTGATCATTCAGCTCATACTAATCATCATTTGTTGAGGTAGATGAATCAGGTTTGAATTGGTGACTAACCTTAGAGTAGAATAGAGTAAGACTAGTGGTTTTGGAAAAACACATCGTTTTCAGAAATAATACACTTGAAGAAAGGCAAGGCCGCATAAAAAGACAGGGCACATCAAGAGCTTTAAATAAGGAACATGAATAAAGCCATTTGAAGGAGGGGAATGTGCAAAGCCTTTGGTTAATGGCATCCATTGCCCTGATGATAAAGAAAATAGAGATGTTGGGAAAATGGTAAAGGTATACCTGGAGGAGGAAACAGAAAGACTTCAATCTGCCAGTCACCTATAAATATCACCTCAAAAAGCTTTCAGCTCTGCGAAAGTAAATTCATCGCTCTAACATTGACCTACCCTGCACTTTTGGAATGTTTTTAATTGCTTTGATGACCCCAGTTGTGCTCGGAAAAGAAGTAATGCATTGCATTTATCTGATTGAACTGTGTATATTATTTCCATACTAATCAAAAAATGCATTATTTATTTATTTATTTTTACTTTCAGCAATTACTAGGTTTATGCAGTACATTTTATTAATGTGGAAATTATGTTCACAGTTAACTCAGTTCACATTGAATGAATTCCATGTATCACTACTTTTAATGAGAATCTCTGATAATCACCACATACAACAAGCTGGCTGAATAATATAGCTCTGAACACCAACTGTCAAAGCTCCTCGGAGGAATTGAACTAATATACCTGCTCTCTGCTCCAAAAGCATGCCTGGCATTTTCAGACGTCACTGTGTGAACAGGCTACTGCGTACATCATTCTGTAGAGACACTATTATGCTCTGTGATACTCTCACCTGGGGAAGCAAGAATCCTCAGATCACCTTGAGATGAGTTCTACTGGAGAAGTTTAGTTAAGGTCAAAAGTCGTCTAATTCTGATCAATCCTTCTCACTGCATATTCAAACTCTGCTGTCAGAATGCAAAATACGCAGCTCAAAACCTTGACAAACTCCACTAACACAGTAAGTGCCTAGGCTTGCGCCATTGTTAAGCTCTGCTACCACGGTGAAAAATGTCCTGGATCCCAGTCAAATTCCACTACTGCAGGGAAAAGTGTTCAGGCTGACAACCTAGTCAAAGTCAGCTACTGGTTTGCGGCCACCTTAAACTCTCATACTGCAGTGGAAAATGTCCTGGATCTGAGCATAGTGAAACTCTGCAAAGTCCCAGACTCATGGTCAAGTCAAAGTTCATCGTCACAATGTAAAATTCCCAGATCACAACCTAGTCAAACTCTGCCCTTGCAGTAAGAGGTGTCCAGGTTTGTGGCCTTATACTGTTCAACTGCACTGAAAGTGCCCTGGCTGATAGTCAAGTCAAACCCCTCTACCAGTGTAAGAAGTGTTCAGGCTCAATGCCCAGTCAAACTCCACTACTGCAGTAAGAAGTGTCCAGGATCACAGCCTGGTCAAACTCCACTACTGCAGTAAGAAGTGTCCAGGATCACAGCCTGGTCAAACTCCACTACTGCAGTAAGAAGTGTCCAGGATCACTGCCTAGTCAAACTCCATTGCCATGCACACTAATGCCCCCCATAAACCATCATGAATACTGGCTTTTGAACTGAGTGTTTTTTAGCCCGGAGGACACAGTGTTCAAAAAGAATTTCAAATGTTAATTCAACCACAGGACCTTTTCCACTTCCCCTCAGTCCATTTCAAATGAGCTCAGGCCCAGAGAAGGTGGCAGTGTTTCTGGATCCTGTTCATATTTGGGTTCTTCTTTGTGTTTTAGAGTTTAACAGCGTTTGTGGATGCAGTGATGAACTGTGTTCACAGTCAGTGGTTTTCAGAAGTGTTTCTGAGCCCATGCAGTGATTTCCACTACAGAATCATGTCTGTTTTTAATGCAGTGCTGCCTGAGGGCCCAAAGATCACGGCCAGCAGATACTGGTGTTCAGCCTCGTCCCTCACAGACAGAGATTTCTCCAGATTCTCTGAGTCTTTAATGATGTTCTGCACCGTAGATGATGAAAAGCAGAAGCTCTTTGCTGTTTTATGTTGAGGAACGTTCTTGAGTTGTTGCTCTATTTGATGGTGCAGTCTTTCACAGAGTGGTGACCCCTCCTCCTCTTTACATCTAACATGTTACTGACTTGCTGCCAATCAACCACCAGGTGTTTTTATTAGCATTACGCAACTTTACCAGCCTTTTGTTCCCCCTTCTCAACTTCTTTATAACATATTTCTGGCATCAAATTAAAAATGGTCAAATATTTTTCAAAAACAATGTCACAGTTTTAATGCTTGATTTGTTGTTTTTCTACTATTATCAATAAAATATAGGGTTTGAGTGATCTGCAAATCATTTCATTTTGTTTTTTATCTACATTTTACGCATCCCAACTTTTGGGAAATAGGGTTGTATAATTCACCTTTGTCTGTTTTTCTGTAGGAAGCCAACGGAGTGAACGTGTGTGGGTGAATGGGAGTAGATGTGATGGCTGATGCTGGCCAACTGAGTTGCGGCAGCAGGTGAGCCAGGAGGGCAGGTACCACACACACACACACACACACACACACACAACTGGTCATGAGCCCCTAGTGTATGACATTGACGTGAGGGTTTTAACAAGGTCTGTCTGTCTGTACACCCACACACACACACACCCACACACACACCCACACACACACACACACACACACACACACACACACACACACCCACACACACACACACACACACACACACACACACATATAGAGCAAGAGGCGGGACCTATATGGTGACGTCACCATGCAGGCTTGTTAGTGCTGCTCCATTTGTGTGACCAATAGACTACTAAGGAGGAGTCGTCATAGGACAGTCCTACCAGGGACCTGCACTACCTCGGCTGCAGCCTGGACTTTGGAGCGCAGCCATATGTATCACTACAATACTTCCTCAGTTTGTTTATGTGATCAAAAGGCATGAACTGCATTTGACTCAGTTTCTCCAGTTGTTCACTTTCATTTGAACTCATTCCACTTATTAGTGCTGAAACTGTGACACCCCAAACAAAAGTCTCTACAATTTTTTTTTTTTGATTTCTTCTGTAGCTCCATTTCCAATTCCCTTCCATACAGGGAATTATGCCAACTATTTAAGGGAAATTCTTCCAGATTTTCACAATCTTTGGAAAATGAAGTGGTTAAGATTGAGTGGTTTGAGGTGCTCCATCCTACCCAAACTTTACTACTGTGGTGATAGGAACCAGACGTCTGAAGCAATTAATATCTCTAAAAGCTCCTTCATAAAGAGTTACGCCTGAGACATTGTGTTGAGAAGATTTTGGCCTAAACGATTTTTTATATGCATTCATGGTGGAGAGGTGAAACAGTCTCTGCATAAAAATTGGGCTTAATTAAAATTATGAATGGCTGATGCTGTTTGAAATCTTAGAAAATAGGCAGTGGAAATGGTTTAAAAACAGCAGCCTTGACATGAGATCTGTAAGAATGTAAAGCTGTTGCTGAATGAGGACTGACTGGTCAGTGCCAGCCCATAATAATTAGCCATATGTATTACAGGATTCCTGTGTAATCTATAGGAATTCCTGTAGTATTTCTATATTTTTAATCTCTTCAAGCCCCCTCACCCACACCACCACGGGTAGGTGGGCTCATGGTGTTGGGGTGCTGCTCACACCAGCCGTGGCCTCACTGGTACCCTCTCCTCCGTCTCTCTGCCTCTACAAACAAACGCATGCTAATGCCAGCTTTCTCTCCAGCAGCCGGCAACTCATTCAGCTGCAAATGAACGAAGCCCCCTGCAGCCCCCACCACCACACACTGTTTGATGTGGAGAATAATGCAAGAGGGCTCGGCTAATCGTCCTGCTCTAAACACAAAATGCTAACATGCAACATGTGGTCCCAGACACTGCGTATGGATCATGCAGGTCAGTGTGTGTGTGTGTGTGTGTGTGTGTGTGTGTGTGCGTGTGTGTGTGTGTTTATACACTTTCAATGCAAAAATGTCCTCAGTTTATAGTAAAATCAGAGAAAACTACTGCGAACCCACAGGAGCAACGTGTGTGTATATATATATATATATATATATGTTGAGTATTCGTAGTTCTATATAGAACCATTTTCTTCTTTACTTGAAGAACCATCTGTTTTGAGACTGCACTTCACTGGGAAACCCAGCTCATGTAACAAGATTTTATTCTTAGTCATTTTATTCATTTTCATGTCTATCACTCATTTATCATCATGATGTCACACAGTATGAAGAGCATCTGGCATTTCCCAGTTATATTAAAAAATAAACCAACACAAATGAAGATTTTGTTCTGACAGTGATGACATATAAGGGACGTCAGTATCACCCCATGTCCCAAAACAATACAAAAACCAGTGCTTGTGTGTGTGGTGAAGGAGAGTGGATGTGAAGGCTCTTAGGCTGATGTTGACAGTCTGAGCTTCCACAGCAGGTAAAGCAGGAGGACAGTGCAGGTAGGACACACAAACACACACACACACACACACGGTTGGCCATGGCAGATGGTAGAATAATGACAGGGGGAAAAAATCATGTACAAATAAGAAAAAAAGGCTGACGGCAAAAACAGACTATCAAGCACAGAATGACCCGAAAGCGAAGACACGTCCGACTCTATTCCACATGCAGCCGCTCTGTACCTGATACATCTCAACAACGACCTGCACTGTGAACTGAAAGTAGAGCAGAAACCAGCAGCAAGCTCTGAAAGTAGCAGGTCTGCTTTAATCGGCTGGCTGGTGGGGTCAAAGGTCATGCCTCGTTTGAGCCTGTGTGTTGTTAATGGCTGTTATCAGACACAGTTCACATCTCATCAATACACCTAACACACCTCTCACTATACACACACACACACACCCCTAACCCAAGGCCTAGATTCTGACAGACTTCCACAAAAAGACTGAAGCTGAAACTGCTTCTGTAATTTTAACCATCAGCACTTGGGCCCCAATTTCTGTGAAATCAAATAATATATGAATTTACTGAATCATTATACTGCGTAAGCATAATGTGTACTTATTTTCTTTTATTATGGTTACAAACGAAAGCCCTAAAGTCCTGAGACATCTAGTGGATACCTAACTTATCAGGGTTTGCTTTGTATGTTATCTATATAATAAGCCAAGCAAGCTCTTCTACTGGTCAGGCCTTCAGGAGCTGAACAGAAATCCTAATCTGTCAAATTAACCACTAAATAAGTAGAAACGGACAGAGGAAATGCTTTGATTTTTGACAAAAGCATGAGGAAAAAAAGGTCACACTACAATCAAGTGTTCTTTAGTGAAGACAGTGGTTCTATATAGAACCGTGAGCACTCAAGGAACCATTTGTATGGATTAAATATTTCTGTAAATGGTGAAATGGTTCTTCAGATTAAGGGAGAATGTGTTATATGTACGGTCCTACGTAGAACCTTTTTGAAAATGGTTCTAAATAACACCAAAAAGGGTTCTGCTATTGTTATAAGTCAATGTCCCTCCATAGCATTCAGATCTGCCATTCCGTAAGGTTTGAGTTTTTTTCCTTTTGAGCCACCTAGTAGATTTACTTGCATGTTTGGGATCATTATCCTGGAAGGCAATGACCAATCTATGCTTAGATAAAAGCCTGTATCAGATGACCTTAGAGCTCAGGCAGGGCATCAGGGCTGCAGAGATCAGCTAAAGGGGCTGGTGCTGGACCATGTTGAAATCTGCAGGAGAAGTTTTAACAGGACAGGTAGCTGGAGGTGAAGATGAGCACTATTACAATAGTACAGAGATGGAAAAACTTGTTTTGACCAGAGTCCAAAAATATGGCTGTACTGAAAGGACAGGATTAAGAAGTATGTAAGTAAGTAAGGAAGTGACAGACTATGATGGTTTTGAAGTCATTTAAACCAGGTAAAGTGTAAAGTCAGTAATGAAAAAGTGATTATCTTGACAATGTAATTGCACTATATTGCCAAAAGTATTCGGTCATCTGGCTTCACATGCATAGGGTTAATCCATTCTTAATCCATAGGGTTTAATATGATGTCGGCCCACCCTTTGCAGCTATAACAGCTTCAGTTCTTCTGGGAAGGCTTTCCACAAGGGTTAGGAGTGTTTATGGGAATTTTTGGCCGTTCTTCCAGAAGCACATTTGTGAGGTCAGACGCTGATGTTGGACAAGAAGGCCTGGCTCACAGTCTCCGCTCTAATTCATCCCAAAGGTGTTCTATGGGGTTGAGGTCAGGACTCTGTGCAGGCCAGTCAAGTTCTTCCACACCAAACTGGCTCATCCACGTCTTTATGGACCTGCTTTGTGCGCTGGTGCGCAGTCATGTTGGAACAGGAAGGGACCGTCCCCAAACTGTTCCCACAAAGTTGGGAGCATGAAATTGTCCAGAATCTCTTGGTGCTGAAGCTTTAAGAGCTCCTTTCACTGGAACTAAGGGGCCGAGCCCAACTCCTGAAATACAACCCCACACCATGATCTCCCCTCCACCAAACTTTATACTTATATTTACAGAATTTGGCAGCTGCTCTTCTCCAGAGCAACTTACAATTTGATTACTTTACACAGGTAGGCAAAGGTGGTGTTAGGAGTATTGCCCAAGGACTCTTACTGGTATAGTGTAGGGTGCCTGCCTTGGTGGTAGATTGAACCCCAGTCTACAGTGTAAAAGGCAGAGGTGTTAACCACTACACTATACCAACCACACCTACTTGACACAATGCAATCAGTCAAGTACCGTCTCCTGGCAACCGCCAAACTCAGACTCGTCCATCGGATTTCCAGACGGAGAAGCGTGATTGGTTGGAATTGACTGAGCTCCTGAGAGCGACCCATTCTTTCACTAATGTCTGTAGAAGCAGTCTGCAGGCCGAGGGGCTCGGCTTTATACACCTGTGGCCGTGGAAGTGACTGGAAAACCTGGATTCAGTGATTTGGATGGGTGAGGGAATACTTTTGGCAATATAGTGCATCTTGTCATCTTAACAAAGTTGTTATCTTGAGATAAGGAGTAAATGATCTTGTGATCTCAAGACAACAAATTGTTGTTATAATGAGATCCCAAGATAATTTACTCATTATGTCAAGATAACAATCTAGAAAATTATAGCACTGGGGGCTCTTATTATGGGCTCTTGGAACTTTCATAGGAAGGAAAATACTGAGAGAACCAGAATCAGTAGACAGGAGAAGATCCTTAAGAACCCATAAGAGAACTGCAAAGAAAATGTTCAATAAGATCATAGTTTTCACTTGCGAAGCTGTGATTTGGCTAAAAAGAACCTGTACTGTAACTAGCAAGATACTCTAGGTGATTAGCGAGCTACTCCAGATAACTAGCCAATTATTCTAGCTGTGGTTACTCTGGCTGAATAGTTAGCTGCTCTAGCTAACTAGGACAATGTCAAAGCTGTAAATATTCTTCAGCAAAGTCTCAAAGTGAGGTGAGGCCCCAGCTCCTCTGAGGGATTTTAGCTAGGCTAAATGTGTCCTATTGATTTACTCATTAACTCCAACCCACTAAACAGGCTAATGTGTTAGCACTTAGTGCAGCCCTGTACCATTTATCTAGCACCACAGTTAAGAAGTGATCGACTGATAGTGTTAAACAAGTCCATCAACTTCAAGCGTCAGGATGCTAATCAGGCACGTCCACTGAAATATGGAGGATTTTCCCAGAGCAGCTGAAACATCTGCTGAATATTGGCAGCTGATAAAGGAATGTGGTGGTGCTGCAGTTTGATAACCCCATAAAGATGATCTACAGATGCTTTAATTATAAATGTATTGTTAATCAGAATCAGAATCCTTTATTGATCCCAGAGGGAAATTGCAGTTGTTACAGTTGCAACCATTTATGTAAAAGAATAAACACTTTAATAATTTAAAACAAAGATCAAGAGAAATTTGCAATATGCACACGAGATTTAAGCTCTTCTGAATACAGTAAATATATATAATATATATATATATATATATATATATATATATATATATATATGAATCATCCAGTATAAAGCAGTTCACATTATTGTCTCTCTGAGTTTTTGCACACAGTCATTATTATATCACATATGAACAGTTGGGTATTGAGTTCTGTGCAGATGATCCACACTGTGAATCACACACTGAGGAAGGAGTTATGGAGTTTGATGGCCACAGGTAAGAATGACCTCCTGTGGTGCTCTGTGGTCATTTCAGTAGAGTGAGTCTTGAGCTGAATGAGCTCCAGTGTCTCATCACTGTGTCGTAGAGTGGGTGGGAGCCACTGTCCATAATGGCCTGCAGCTTAGACAGCGTCCTCCTCTCCGACACGGCCGTCACCGAGTCCAGCTCCACACCCACAGCATCACCCGGCCTTGTAGATCAGTTTGCTGAGTCTGTTGGCATCTGCCACCCTCAGCCTGCTTCCCCAGCATGCAACAGCATAGAGGACAGCACTCGCCACCACAGACAGATAGAAGATCCTGAGCATAGTCCGGCAGATGTTGTAGGACCTCAGGCGCCTCAGAAAATAGAGATGACTTTGGCCCTTCCTGTAGAGGGCGTCAGTGTTCTTAGCCCAGTCCAGTTTATTGTCAATATACATGCCCAGATATTTGTAATCATCCACAGTGTCCACACTGACCCCGCTGACAGACACAGGAGTCACCGGTGCCTTGTCCCTCCTCAGGTCCACCACCAGTTCCTTTGTCTTTGTCACATTGAGCTGCAGGTGGTTCCGCTCGCACCATGTGAAAAAGTCCTTCACCATCACCCTGAACTCATCCTCATCATCCCTGCTGATACATCCAACTATTGCAGAGTCATCAGAAAACTTCTGAAGGTGGCAAGTCTCTGTGCAGTAGCTGAAGTCCATGGTGCAGAGGGTGAAAAGTAAGGGAGAGAGGACAGACCCTTGTGGAACTCCAGTGTTGCTGACCACTCCGTCCGACACACAGTGCTGCAGGCGTACATACTGTGGTCTACTGGTCAGATAGTCAACAATCCAGGACACAAGGGGGGCATCTACCTGCATCACTGTGAGCTTATCACCCAGAAGAGCTGACCAGACGGTGTTAAATGCACTGGAGAAGTCAAAAAACATGACCCTCACAGAGCTGGCTGGCTTATCCAGGTGAGCGTAGACTCGGTTAAGCAGGTAGATGATGGTGTCTTCAACTCCCAGGCGGGGCTGATGGGTGAACTGGAGGGGGTCCAGAAAAGGCTGGACTATGGGTCGGAGCTGATCCAAGACGAGCCTCTCCGTGGTCTTCATGACGTGAGACGTCAGTGCCACTGGCCTGTAGTCCTTGGCATCACTGGGTCACGGCGTCTTTGGAACAGGAACAGTGCAGGACGTCTTCCACCTCACAGGGACCCTCTGGAGACTCAGGCTGAAGACAACATGACAATAACAAATGTTACTTCAAGACAAGGAGACTAACTTTATGTAACTATCAATTCCAGTAAGACTAATCACTCATAATTACTCAGCCAATAAAGTGAGTCTGACTGTGAAAAGCACTGAGCAGTCACTGTTTTGTAATTATAGTTATAAAATTATGATCATTATCATTTTACAGTAAAAGACAAAATTAGATGAATAAAGAAAATAAGATCCTGGGAAAGAAGAGAGAGAGAGAGAGAGAGAGAGAGAGAGAGAGAGAGAGAGAGAGAAGAGAGTGAAAGGAGGGAGAAAATGAAAGAGACCACCTTTTCTTTTTCAGAAAAAGAAAAGGTGGAAAGAGAGAGAAGGAGAGAGTTCTAAACTGCTTATCCTCCTGGGTTGTGGGTGGTGGATATTATATCAAAGCTATTGGACAACCCCAATTCCAGTGAAGTTGGGACGTTGATTTACAAATCCTTTTCAATTTATATTCAACTGAATCCACTACAAAGACGAGATATTTAATGTTCAAACGGATAAACTTTTTTGTTTTTTTAAATATTCACTCATTTTGAATTTGATGCCTGCAACACGTTCCAGAGAAGTTGGGACAGGGGCGTGTTTCCCACTGTGTTACATCACCTTTCCTTTAACACTCAATAAGCGTTTGGGAACTGAGGACACTGATTGTTGAAGCTTTGTAGGTGGAATTCTTTCCCATTCCTGCTTGATGTCCAGCTTCAGCTGCTCAGCAGTCCGGGGGCTCCGCTGTCGTATTTTGAGCTTCATAATGCGCCACACATTTTCAATGGGAGACGGTCTGGACTGCAGGCAGGTCAGTCTAGTACCCGCACTCTTTTACTACGAAGCCACGCTGTTGTAACACGTGCAGAATGTGGCTTGGCATCGTCTTGCTGAAATAAGCAGGACGTCCCTGAAAAAGACGCTGCTTGGATGGCAGCAGATGTTGCTCCTAAACCTGTATGGACCTTTCAGCATTAATGGGGCCTTCACAGATGTGCAGGTTACCCCTGCCATGGGCACTAACACCCCCACACACCATCAGAGATGCTGGCTTTTGAACTTTGCGCTGAAAACAATCCAGACAGTCCTTTTCCTCTTTGGTCCGGAGGACACGACGTCCATGATTTCCAGAAACAGTGTGAAATGTGGACGCGTCAGACCACAGGACACTTTTCCACTCTGCGTCAGTCCATCTCAGATGAGCTCGGCCCAGAGAAGCCGGCGGCGTTTCTGGGTGGTGTTGATATGTGGCTTCGCTTTGCATGGCAGAGTTTTAACCTGCACTTGTAGATGGAGCGATGAACTGAGTTCACTGACAGTGGTTTTCCGAAGTGTTCCTGAGCCCATGTGGGAATATCCGTTACAGAATGATGTCGGTTTTTAATGCAGCGCTGCCTGAGGGGTCGAAGGTCACGAGCATTCAGTGTTGGTTTTCTGCCTTGCCGCCTACCTGCAGAGATTTCTCCAGATTCTCTGGATCTTCTGATGATATTATGGACTGTAGATGATGAAATCCCTAAATTCCTGCAGTTGCACATTGAGAAACGTTGCTCTTAAACTGTTGGACTATTTGCTCACGCAGTTGTTCACTAAGTGGTGAACCTCGCCCGTCCTTGCTTGTGAACGACTGAGCCTTTCAGGGACGCTCCCTTTATACCCAGTCATGAAACTCACCTGTTTCCAATTAACCTGTTCACCTGTGGAACGTTCCAAACAGGTGCTTTTTGAGCATTCCTCAACTTTCCCAGTCTTTTGTTGCTACTGTCCCAACTTCTTTGGAACGTGTTGCAGGCATCAAATTCAAAATGAGTGAATATTTGCAAAAAACAATAAAATTTATCCATTTGAACATTAAATATCTTGTCTTTGTATTTTATTCAATGAATATAGAATGAAAAGGATTTGCAAATCATCGTCTTCTGTTTTTATTTATGTTTTAAACAACGTCCCAACTTCACTGGAATTAGGGTTGTAAATGCATTCATGAAAATTTCAAATAATAATGGTCTGTAAGGGAGCTTTTAGTAAACTCTCAATTAATTAGTTTACATTTTACTAAATTAATTATACATAAATTTTTAAAAATTGCTGGAATTCCTCTAATGTGTATGTAGTAGGTGATGCTAATTTTTAATGTCTTGCAAACAGTGGAAAAAAGGCAAAACCTAAGAAAGGTTAAAGATGAAGTGAAAAACCTTCTGAACCAAACTGTTTCTTTTCAGCTTGCTGTCTGACACGGTAACAGTCCAAGGCAGCTACTATTGAACTTGCTGTTACTCAAGGCTCGGATCTAGGCCCTCTATGATTTAGCCTATATAAATGTAAAGCAGTGTTGTTGGCTTGTGCAGATTTGCTCATTTTTCATGTCTTGCAGTGAAATTTAGAAATGTAGAGAAATAGAAAGAGAGAAGAGGAAAGAGTGAGAGAGAGATATGAAAGAGAAGAGAGAGACAGAGAGAGAGAGAGAGAGAGATTCAGATAGAGGTACCAGTAAGTGCTCTATTGGAGTGCAGTGGCCTGTGAGACGGCCTCATTCACTCCCTCCTGGACGGAGCGTCAGATTGTGCATGAGCGATTTCACCCAGGCAGCGACACACTGTCCACAAACACAGCGTTAACCAGTCAGTGATGGTACCGGGGGAAGGAGGAGGGGGTGACTGGGGGGCGTGTCCGGACCTGTCACTCCAAAGAAAGCGGGCAGTCCAGTGGAGAATATTAATAGCCTTTAAATGGAGTGGAAGTCTCTTTATTGGCCGTCTGGTGTTGGGTTTGTTATTGCTACTCTGAAAAGGCCAATAACCCCTTTGGTCTCACCGCCTTTTCAAAGACTTACTGACTTCAGATCAGGAGGGGTCATGCCTCGGGAGGGGCCGGATTCCCCGGCAGTGTGAGCCAATCACTCTTCACCCAACTCTGCATTCACTTTTAGCTGGTTTCACCTTTTTATGCATTTTTGTTCACAAATGGTTAAGAATTCTCTTGCAATGCTCAATTAATAAACCGTCCAACTGAAAATGAAAGGACCAACAGTGATGTGTGGGTTACAGTCTGGCACCACGGACAGCTTTAGAAGCAAAGACTACACTAATCATCGTCGAGTTGCTTTCACTGTGTTGAAGCCGATTTGGGATGTGGACAATTTATTTACCTGAAAATCTCTGGAACTGTTCTAGAGAATCAACCAGACAGGTGAAAAATATACGGCTAACGTGTAACGGTGTCCATTCATTACAAACACTGTACAAACATTTTATTTTTAAACTTTAGCAAAATAGTTGAAGAGAATTCACATTTGTGCAGTTCTGGGTTTTTCCCACATCCGTGCAGTTGTTCACAGTTGTTCAGTTCCAGATTCACTCTTAAAAATAAAGTTTAAAATCTACAGAACCTTTATTTGTAAGTTATTTTACCTGCCTGCTCTTCACAAGGCTGCATTGTAGAGCAGTTCACAGAAAAAAGGAAAACTCCTGAAAGAACATTTAAGAAAATCCCACGTTTTCCAACAAGGTTTGAGCTTGAGGTGAAACCTCAATGAAGAGGGTTGGTGACCACCAATTTAGATAAAGGTTCATGCTACAGCCCCTTGTAGCCTTCTCCATTGTTCTGGGTGACCCCCAGGCTTGCCATGCTGAAACGAGCCTTTACTGATCCACTTACAGTCCATTTCAACTGGTAACTCATCATATGCAGGTGAACTAACCACATATTGAAAATGAATATTCAGCACTTCCTCACTTTCTTATTAAAATCAATGCAAAACCCAAAGAGATTTAGGGCCAATTTTGAAAATTAAAAAATTATGAATCTATTTTGAAAAAACCCCTAACAGGCATGCAAAACTCAAGGCCTTTCATGTTGCTGTAAGATTTCTACCCTTCATTTATTTCACAAAGTCAAACCATTTGTGTTTTTTCTTCTTTCAAAACTAAAGAAAACACACAGACGCTTGCAAAAAGTTAAATATTAAGGCTTTTTCCAGCATAATATTTAAAATGAAGTCTCTGTGTTTTCAAGCTGCTCGAAGATTATTACAAATCATCTTTTACTTAATAGATTTCAAATATTTGCATTATTTTTTACTCTAACTCAAACAATAGAAATCCCCTGATAAACATGCAAAAATGTAATATTAGGAGCTTTCCGAGCTCAGGGTCTTTTTAAGTTGTAAGATTTCTTCATCCTTGTCTCCTGAATTTAAAACGTTTGCTTTGCTTTATCTTCATTCAAATAAACATAAAAACCCTTAAGAGTACAAAAAAGTTGAAAATCAGGGCTTTTTGGCTGCTCGTAACCATCTTTTACCACCTGATACCCAAATTTTTCACTGCTTCGGTGACGGGGTTGGCCATGGTTGTCCATACTTAATGGGCGCATTGTGCAGCAGTGACATGGCTGACCTGCATGAACATATTCCCATGCCTGTGAACGCACCAGGCTGGTCATTCACCCTTCACGGCTGGAGACACACACACACACACACACACGCACAGAGTGGGTCCTCTGGTGCTGGTGCTAGGTGTCTCACTGCCATGGCCTGCCAGGCAGATAATAGAGCCTATTACAGCCCTGCACACTTAATTCCCCCGGGTTACTCAATTCCCCAATGCCTGCCTCAAGTGGGGAGCACAAACAATGAAGGAAGAAGCCTGGGTTTCAGTGTCCGTGAATGAGGTTATATATTAATCTCACCAAAGGAAAAAAAAACATTCTACAGGTTGCCTTTTAAGCTTCTTTTGTATAAGGGCCTATTTTCCTTCTTTCTAGCCGATGAAAAGAGCTCTCTCTCTGTCTTGCTCTGCCTCAATCTCCCTCTGTCTCTCACTCTCTCTCTCTCATTCTATTGAAGAAATTGTCTCCTAAATACATGCTATTATAATATGTGTATAGATGGGTAATAAGTTATTAGTTGCAATTACTGGTCGTCTATTAGTGGAAAATAATAGCCTGATTTGCTGAAAAGCCTTTTAACTCAGGGGAAGTAATTTTGAAGACAGTCTTACCTTTCACAAAAAGAAGAAAAGAGTTCCTTTATAAAATGATGCACCCGCCTATTGTAGTAAAAAAAAAAAAAAACATATTATAGTAGCATAACCAGAACACCACAAAAAAAATGATACGTTGAAAAAAGACATGTATATAAATCACTATCAAGAACGTGTTGGGAAGGTGTATTGTAGCTTGTGATTCAGTCAGGCTGGAGAACTGAAATGAATTCAACCAATGAAACTCAATGCTTCACAGAAGGACTGGCAGCAAAGTTAATGGGCAAAGCCACGGACAGTATAGTTACAGTAATATACATCCATACGTCCATTCAGCGTGAGAATAAGGTTAAAGATGAAGTGAAAAACCTTCTGAACTAAGCTGTTTCTTTTCAGCTTGCTGTCTGACACAGTAACAGTCCAAGGCAACTACTATTGAACTTGTTGTTAGTCAAGGCTCGGGTCTAGGCCCTCTATGATTTAGCCTATACAAACGTAAAGCAGTGTTGTTGGCTTGTGCAGATTTGCTCAAGATACTTGGCTTCATGTTACGTCCACACAATATGTCAGCAATGTAGCCTTGTATTAAAAGTAGATGCACAGATGGAACAAATTTTCCATACATGTTGACTGTTTTGTATTTTAGCAAGGACATATTTATACATTGCTTTATATTTTGTAAGAAAACGGATGTTCAGCTTAATTGGCCAATTTTCAATCCCAAAATATCTTAACATATTTACTACATTATGCATTCATATTATGACCCAGCCATTTCAGCAAGAAATGTGTTATTTATAGTGGATTAACACTTAAATTCAGGATGAGCAATTCAGAAAAGACAGTACCAAGGAGAATCCTTGAAAGAATAACATAACAAATAAAAACTAATATGGAAGGCAAAACAGGACCTCCACTAGCCTGGCACTGAACAGGGAATTTTATAGTGGAGCGCATAGACAACAGGATAATAGAAGAGTCTTGGTACAGCAGTACAACAAAAGATCATTTAAATGAGTTATGAGAGATCATGGCCATCTTCTCTGTTCTCTCTACTGTTCTAAGGCCAGTTTTTTCCCACCATTTTATAATCAGTATTATTAATATGGAACAGAAGGAGCTGATCTTGATCTGGACTCTGAAACACATATGGATGCAGATCATGTACCAAGTTGGATTAACCTGAATGGTAAAGAAATAACCAGCAGCACGACGTCCTTTAATGGTGGTTGATACTAATAAGATCAGAGAAGCGAGATGTCATAATTATAATCAATTTGATCAACATTTTGGCTACAATGAACAACACACTAATATAACTTTTTGACAGATGCGTTGTGGCTCAGCTGAGTTGTGCTAGTGTCCTGCATTTTCTCTCTTGTGCAGATTTAGATTTTCATGTACTTAGTTTATTCCTGTACATTCCTGTTTTCAGTGAATACATTTTATTTCATACAATCATTGTCCTTATTGTACAACCCCATTTCCAAAAAAGTTAGGATGCTGTGCAAAATGTAAATAAAAACTAATTTCAATGATGTGCAAATCATTTAAACCCTATATTTAATGGAAAATGCTTCAAGGACACCAAATCAAACAGAGAAATGTTATTTATTTCTTTTATTTATTTATTTATATCTCCGTATTTTGAAATTGATGGCAACAAAACATTCCCAAAAATCAGGGACGGGGGAACAAAAGGCTGGTAAAGTTGTGTAATGCTAATAAAAACACCTGGTGGTTGATTGGCAGCAGGTCAGTAACATGACTGGGTATAAAGAGCGTCTCAGAGAGGCGGAGCCTTTCAGAAGTAAAGGTGAGGAGGGTCACCACTCTGTGAAAGACTGCACCATCAAATAGAGCAACAACTCAAGAAGAACGTTTCTCAACATAAAACAGCAAAGAGCTTCTGCTTTTCATCATCTACAGTGCAGAATATCATTAAAGACTCAGAGAATCTGGAGAAATCTCTGTCTGTGAGGGACGAGGCTGAACACCAGTATCAGGATCCAGAAACGCTGCCACCTTCTCTGGGCCTGAGCTCATTTAAAATGGACTGAGGGGAAGTGGAAAAGTGTCCGGCGGTCCGACGAATCAACATTTGATATTCTTTTAGGAAATCATGGACACTGTGTCCTCCGGGCTGAAGACCCCTCAGCTGGTTATCAGTGATCAGTTCTAAAGCCAGTATTCATGATGGTTTAGGGGGCATTAGTGCTCCTGGCCTGGGTGACCTGCTCATCTGTGAAGGCCCCATTAAAGCTGAATAATATAAACATCTTTTATCAACATCTGCTGCCGTCCAGACGACGTCTCTTTCAGAGAAGGACTTGATTATTTCAGCAAGACGATGTCAAACCACATTCTGCATGTATTACAGCAGCACTGCTCCGTATTAAAAGAGTCCGGGTGCTGAACTGACCTGCCTGCAGTCCAGACCGGTCACCACTGACAACATTTGGTGCATTACTGAATGAAAAATGTGACAAAAGAGACCCTGAAACTGATGAGCAGCTGAAGTCCTGAATAAAACCAGAGCAGGAAAACATTTCACTTTCAGAACTACAGCAGTGTCTCCTCAGTTCCCAAACACTGACAGAGTGTTGTTAAAAGAAGAGGTGATGAAACAGTTTATTTTATTTTAAACTAATTAAATGGATGATTTCAGGGTTTTCCTCATTCTGATGATTTTGCTACCCATCACTGTCTGGAAATCAGGGCTGTATTGGCCCAATCAACAACAGAGCCAGACAGACTTTAAGTCAGCTCACATTAACCACAGTCAGCTCCTTATATTCATTATATTTAACAATTTATTTCTCTTTTTTACTTATTAGGTCTCTTTATTGCAACTACTCAATTAGCAGCCTTCCTACGTGCTATTTAATTGTTGTCATCTGTTTTATTGTGCTGCTAAATATTTTATAAACATGCTTCACAATATACAGTGTGTTTGATTGACTGATTAAACAGAACACAAAGTTAAAGCCAGGCATGTTTCTGAAAACACAACACAACCATCTAGGATTGTTTCAAGAGCACTTTTTCACTCTCCAAGGACGTCTATTCAGCAGACCCTTCAATTCACTCTAACAGTGATACCAGACACCTCGCCTCACATTCCTGCTTTAGCAGCGGCAACAAAGGAGCACGGGTTTTAATTGGGACACTTTACTTTTTCTCCCACTTTCTATTCAGAACAAAAGTATATACAAATATTTCTACCACTGTAAACAAATATGCAGGCACGCCGTTATATTTGCACATTTTTGAGAGCCGACTTTTAGAAGTGAGTCTGTAAAAGGAATTGTGGAATTAATTTAACCGCAGCACAAACAAGGGAGTGGATAGTCAGTCGTGGAGAAATGCTGTGTCAGGGTTGTTTTATAACCCCTAACTGCATATTCCTTCATTCAGAATGACTTAGGCCCCAACAGAGCATCGCTGGGGTCATTGGCTTTGGCATTTTAGCATTGGCTCTAACTAAGTTCTATGAGGTTCCATCTCTGAGACAATCAGCACTTCCATTACACACAAGAGGACCAGTCAGCAAAAATATTCATTTCATTAATTCATCCGTCTTTTCTTTTTCTTATTTCTCCCAAAATAAGACGTTTTGGCTCATTAGAGTCTCATTTCTGGTGTAAAACTAAACCTCACGTAACCTTTAGACTGACCAGCTGCACAGACCTGCTAGAATATTTCATCACAGTGGCTGCACTTTAACTTAAAGTAAACTTAAACTAATACTTCCTAAAATTGACCTCTGCCCTGGCAAGATATTTAGCACTGACCCTTATGCTTAATCTGCCAAGCTTTTGTTTGAATAAGAAAAAAGATTAATTGTCCTAAAACAAGAATTATTATGAATAAATAAATAATACAAATGCAATTAAATACATTTTGTTAAATTGCTAAATAGCTGCTTTTTCATGTTCTGTCAGACAGCATTTAGAATAAATTTAGAATAAAGTGTTCATAATTTTCATGTATAAAGACGTTTGTTCTGCATATCAGTTCTGCTGTTTGAATGAAATGAAATGTTGGAATGAAAAAAGCTCAACATAATTAACATATTTATCTTTGGTAGTATGTAATATTTTGGCTGTCCCTGGTCGAATTACATGTTTTGTTGATTTTCTAAGTGAAAATGAGTCAAAACGTCCTCTGCAGAGACACAGAATCAGAAGGCAAATTTACTGCTGTTCATTTGCTGAATTTATCACATTGAGGGAAAAATGTGGCCCATTTCCTGTTTTATAGTCGCTTTCCCTGTAGAGGACAGGTCCACTTACTTTCACTCAGAAAGTCTTTTACTGGTTATTGTTTTTTGATGAATACTCAAAATTAGTCAAAATTGGTTCCAGTGAAACAGTCAATAGCCAAATATCTGGTAAAGGTTCTGAAGTGTTATGATTGTTTTGGTAAAGAGAAAATGAAGTGGTCAAATATTTTAATGAAATAAACAGCATTAAGCTACAGGGTCCCTAAAACAAGCGGATTTGAGGTTAAATGTGTTTTAAACACTGACTTTGAACCACTTGGTTAAATGATCCAACTTACCCACTTATGAGTGTAAACACACACATTTAGAAGCAGTTATAACATATTTGCACTGAAGGAGCCCAAAGGTCTTTCTCCTATCTGGGGAAGTGTGAGGTGAATGATGAAGGAGGATATAAACGAGTGGAGCTCAGTGCAGGACAGACAGCCGAGGCCTCACTGACCACTTCAGCTCCAATAAAGACGCCCAGGACCCATTCCTGCCTCATCAGGAGAAACGAGTCTCTCTCTCTCTCTCTCTCTCTCTCTCGCTCGCTCTCTCTCTCTCTCTCTCTCTCTCTCTCTCTCTCTCTGTCTCTCTCTCTCTATATATACTCTCTCTCTCTCTCTCTCTCTCTCTCTCTCTGTCTCTCTCTCTCTCTATATACTCTCTCTCTCTCTGTCTCTCTCTCTCTCTCTCTCTCTCTCTCTGTCTCTCTCTCTCTCTATATACTCTCTCTCTCTCTCTGTCTCTCTGTCTCTCTCTCTCTGTCTCTCTCTCTCTCTCTCTCTCGCTCTCGCTGTCTCTCTTTCTCTCACACACACACACGCACAAATACACACTCAATCTCTCTCTCTCTCTCTCTGTCTCTCTCTTTTGTCCTTTCTTTCTTCTTCTGCTCTGTCTTCTCCCTTTCATGTGGCCTCCTCCCTCCTCTCCCTGCTGTTTGTCTTAATTGTGGCTGAGGGAGCATTTGGTAGTGACACAGAGGTGATTGCTATCTGTGTGTCAGGGTGATAGCACAGCGTGTGTGTGTGTGTGTGTGTGTGTGTGTGTGTGTGTGTGTGTGTGTGTGCTTGGGCCACATTGTGATCTGGCCTGCTGATGACAGGCCTGCCTGCTGCACCAGCTTCAGGGTGGAGGAAGCATGCAGAGAGGAGACTAAACACACACACACACACACACACACACACACACACACACACACACACGTGCATATGTCCGATTTAAGCACATCTTAAAAACTCCAGCAGCACTGCTGTGTCTGATCCACTCACACCAGTACAATCCATACATTGACATACCTCCACCACGTCAGTGTGCTGAGAATGATCCACCACCCAAATAATACCTGCTCTGTGGGGGTCCTGACCACTGAAAAACAGGGTAACAAAGAATGCAGAGAAACAGAAGGACTACACTCTGAAACTGTACGGTCAGTGGAGCTGATAAGGTGGACAGTCAGTGTAGAAAAACAAGGCAGTGCACTTAATGAAGTGGCCAATCAGTGTGTGCATATATGAATGTATGTATATAAACCCTTAAAAAGACGGTTCTTCCAGGGTTCTTCAGTAAAGAAAATGGCACTATTTAGAGCTATTTATGAATGTGCTAAGATGGTGTTGAAATTCGCACTATAGAGCACCAAAAGGTGTTGCTCTATTGCTATGATGTCAAGCTTGTAACAATAAAACACATTTTTGGTGCTATTTAGAACCCTTTTAGAAAAAGGTTCTATATAGAACCATCTATAGCACGACGCAAAAGGTCTTCTGAGTGTTCATAGCTCTACATTAAGGCAAAGAACCGTTATTTTTAAGAGTGTATAATGTCCTAATGATACACTTGTTCTGACAAATTGTAATACACCACAGGATGTGTAGGGGGCAGGATGGCTTCTGTTCATTCATTTTGCAGTAACACAGAAGAAATTTCTTGACACAGAGTTGAAATTTCAATTGAAATGAAAATGAAATGAACAGAAGGAAGCAGAGTGGTTAATGAGTCAACTGATTGATGATAGATTAGTCGATTGTAAAAGCAATGATTATGTGTGGCTCTACAGGTCAGTCCCACCCAGCGGCTCCTGTGACCCAGAGCTGACGGTCTACCTTTTTCCCCATGAAGAACGAACGCTCCACTCTGTTTGAGGACCTCTGCGTTTCCTGAGGGTCCAGTTTTGATCTTGTGGTCCGTAATTGGAGCAGGAAAGTGAGCCACTTCAGATGAATGGAAGAGGAGCATCAGTGTCGCTGAAGCGTGTGCCGCAGCGTTTGGGGTAATAGCGGCTCTCCTCGTGGCCCTTCTGGCCTCCTGGGGCCTCAATAGTGGGATGAAAGCGGTGGTTGAGTGGCGGAGGGAGGCGGCTGGCTGCTCGAATGCTGGCGAAGCGTAATTACCTGTAATGAGACTTTTGTTTTGGAGCATTATGGAGATATTCTTGAAGTCACCCACAGATAATTGGGTGAAGTAGTGCTGCTTGGCTCTGGAGTCTCCTTTACCGGTTGTGATCAGTGCTCACAGTAATTATAGAAGTTCTATTGAAGTCTCCATTTCCAGTCCACTTTCACCTTTTCCTCCAAAGTAGCCCTCGTAAGATGCCCCCCACCCCCACCACCCTTCAAGAAAACAGCTGCAGCACTTTGATTTTTGCCATCACTTCACAAATGGGTTTCCCTGACAACGAGATTGGACTGACGAAGTTGGATCACAGCAGGACTGAAGTTCTGAGTCTTTGCCATCTGAGAACTTCTAACACCAGTTCAGCTTTGGTTTGAAGGACTAGTTTGGTGAAAATGTAGACGTGTGGTTTTCTGTGGTCAATCAGATCAGACATGTTTAGCTTACAGAGGTTGCTTCTTTAATTTCGTGCTGGACGTTAATGTGGCTAACGTGCGAAAGAAGCTGACATCCCATAAATCAGCAAACTGCATTTCTAAATTATGCACTGTCCTGAAACCATGCCGAACTTATTAATCTCAAATAGACTTGATTATGTGCTTCCAGTTACTCTATAATATGCTGTTATCTTTAAAAATGGACAACAGTTCAGATGAACAGACCATTACTGCTGTTCTTGGAGATGGAGCTCATGTGATGCTATTTTTTGCATCATCAAAGATTTGAGATCTTCCATTTGTTTGTTAGCCTCATTATCCCTGTAGCTCTTGTGTTAAACTAAATATTATATGACATTTTGTTGAACTTGATGACCTTGTCCCTTCCTGGACCGGGGCCTTGTCATGGCGGAAGGGCTTGTGTAGTCTAGGGATCTTCAGAGCTAAGTCGTCAGGAGCAATATGCTCCTGGTAGGGTCTGCCAGGGCGAACAGGTCTGGAGTGAAGACCCAGACTAACACGATCCAAAGTTCTCCATGCATTTCGTGCACAAAAAAATTGTGTACCCTGCCCGGGGAAAGGGTCACCGGGACCTACCCCTGGAGCCAGGCCTGGGGGTAGTGTTCCACGGCGAGCGCCTGGTGCCCGGGCAGCCCACGTAACCCGGCCGGGCTCAGCCTGAAGAGTCAATGTGGGAAGGCCATGTGGGCCCACCACCCGCAAGGTCCAGCATGGGGGAGCGGTGCAGTGCCATATGGAGCAGCGGAAAGGATGTTGGTCTAATGTCCAGATCACTGGAGCTTCTGCAACAGCAGAAAAACGCTGGACACTATGCTAAAGCTAACAGCGCTAACTGCACGCAGAAGGCTTTACGGTGTTTAGAGGAAGAGATGAGGAATTTGTAAAGGAAGCAGCTTTTGCTTTACAGGGAGTCTCAGGTGGCCTGTGGGATTGAGAGCCTTACACACACACGCACACACACACACACACACACTCACACACACACACACACACACACACAAAAACACACAGGTGGAGTGCTTTAAGTGTGCACTGGAGAACAGTCTTTAGACTCTAACCCACTCTTTGTTAGTAGCAAAGGACACACACACACACACACACACACACACACACACACACACACACACACACACACTTGAGCACAGGGTGGGTGGGCCGTGTCTCTCTTGTTTGTTGTTGATTGAAGAAAGTTGTGGCAAACGCAGCACTGAAGTAAGAGTGTGCTTGTCTGTGTGTGTGTGTGAGTGTGTGTGTGTGTGTGTGTGTGTGTGTGTGTGTGCCATGTGGCTGGTTCTCAGTCTCCACTTCATTAGCATGTCTTTGTGTGTGTATAAAGGCTAAAGAGATGCTGGAGTTTACCAGCTGCTGTCCAGCTACAGCGTCCATTACAGCTCCCACTGT
>NC_051229.1:39688098-39700598 GCF_015220715.1 Pygocentrus nattereri | reverse complement strand
AGCGGGCAGATAGAAGATGGCAGGGTCACTTGCCTCCTCTTTTGTGTGATGCACACATGTGACCACTCTGTTGTTGGAAATGACATCTCACAGTCTCTCCATGGTCCAATTTAAAAGCTCTCATTGGTTTGTGCCCATTTCAGCAGTAATTGAATTAGATTGTCTTGATTGTCTGCTGCTAATTCGGGGCTCTATATGAACAGTGAAGAGCACATTTAGGCAGCACATTCAAGGTGATGTGTAATATACGGATACCTGTTCACATCGAGGACACTGGATCACTGGTTGTGATTCAAACTGTGTACTAATACAAATATTTTGGTAATACTTTACTCTGATGGTCCACTGTAGAAGGGTAAACCTAACATTGACCCTAAAGGCCTTTATTCCTAACAAAAGGGACAAATGGTGATGCTGGCCAGGCTGCTATCTATTCTGGACAAGTGAAATGAGATCCATCGCCTTGTCTGAGGAGGACTGAGTTCTTTTGTGAATTGCTTGGATGCCTTTAAGCCAGTTTGAGTTGATTTTAGAAACGCTAGCACCACAAGGGATGAGGTAGGGGACCAACTAATCCTTCTGACAATCAAACAAATAATAAGACAAATAAAATAATTTTGCATTTTTCCCCTCAGCTTTGTGCAACATCAGTGTCATAGTGTGGCTTTGCAGGGAGAGCCCAGTGGCCCAGTCTCACTGATGCTAAGTTCCATTTGTCCTTTTACACCTGTGATCCTCAGAGTGGGCCCTTCAAGGCCCGTGGCACAACAAAGTGGGCGGAGTCAGCGACGTGACGAATCGAGGCACTGAGCAGCATAGTACACAAAAATGGAAGTGGTGCTTTTGCTGCAAATAGACAAGCAAGAAATTTCTCATTTTTATTTTTCAGCAGGAACGCATCTGATTTGCGTTCAGCGTCAGTGAATCCATGGCAACCACCCGAGATCAGAAAGGGCCAAAGACAATGAGTGATCAGCAATTTGGGCGGGAACAGGCAAAAAGTAGCTGCAGGTGTGATATGAAAATGTGGCACAGCAACTTTATTTTAAACAAATAACAAAAAAGAAACAACTGAAAAAAGAAAGCATTATTTTCACAGTTTGCGTCAGAGGGTTTGAGTCAGAGGGTTTGAATCAGAGGGTTTGAGTCAGAGGGTTTGAGTCAGAGGGTTTGAGTCAGAGGGTTTGGGTCAGAGGGTTTGAATCAGAGGGTTTGGGTCAGAGGGTTTGGGTCAGAGGGTTTGAGTCAGAGGGTTTGAATCAGAGGGTTTGAGTCAGAGGGTTTGAGTCAGAGGGTTTGGGTCAGAGGGTTTGGGTCAGACCGTTTGAGTCAGAGGGTTTGGGTCAGAGGGTTTGGGTCAGAGGGTTTGGGTCAGACCGTTTGAGTCAGAGGGTTTGGGTCAGAGGGTTTGGGTCAGAGGGTTTGGGTCAGAGCGTTTGAGTCAGAGGGTTTGGGTCAGAGGGTTTGCGTCAGAGGGTTTGAGTCAGAGGGTTTGGGTCAGAGGGTTTGGGTCAGAGCGTTTGGGTCAGACCGTTTGAGTCAGAGGGTTTGGGTCAGAGGGTTTGGGTCAGAGGGTTTGGGTCAGAACGTTTGAGTCAGAGGGTTTGGGTCAGAGGGTTTGGGTCAGAGGGTTTGGGTCAGAGCGTTTGAGTCAGAGGGTTTGGGTCAGAGGGTTTGCGTCAGAGGGTTTGAGTCAGAGGGTTTGGGTCAGAGGGTTTGGGTCAGAGCGTTTGAGTCAGAGGGTTGGAGTCAGAGGGTTTGGGTCAGAGGGTTTGCGTCAGAGGGTTTGGGTCAGAGGGTTTGGGTCAGACCGTTTGAGTCAGAGGGTTTGGGTCAGAGGGTTTGAGTCAGAGGGTTTGGGTCAGAAGGTTTGGGTCAGAGGGTTTGGGTCAGACCGTTTGAGTCAGAGGGTTTGGGTCAGAGGGTTTGAGTCAGAGGGTTTGGGTCAGAAGGTTTGGGTCAGAGGGTTTGGGTCAGAGGGTTTGGGTCAGAAGGTTTGGGTCAGAAGGTTTGGGTCAGAGGGTTTGGGTCAGAGGGTTTGGGTCAGAGGGTTAGAAGTTTGTGTTACTGTGCTGTTTGTGCTCCTACAGCGCAGCAGGTCCGCTCTCACACAGCGCTACTTCTCCAGCAGCTTCGCTGCACAGAGACTCATAAAGTCCACTCGGCCTTCGTCCTTCAACCTCTGAAACATCCTGTTCGCACTGGTCGATCGGACGTTCCTATCAGGCGTTAAACTGACCCTCTGACTGCTACAGTGACGCCACCCATGGACTAAACTGGAGCGCCGCACTTCCTTCCTTTGGGTGGAGTTGTACTGAGATGTTTGCGTTGCTTGAATAAAAATATGATTATTTCGCCTGAAATAGTTTGTTGATGCGTTAAGTTGTGCCGGGTCTCCCCTAGAACTGGTCTCCATCACAGAAAAGAACCATTTGACCTGGCCAAGAACCATTTATGACCTCAGATGGTTCTTTGAGTGGTTCTACACAGAACTATTGTCTTGGCTGAAGAACCCTCGGAGAACTGCTGTTTTGAGAGTGAATGCTTTGATTTTTGGAATCGTGGAATTAACTCGTGAATTCAACTCCATCCCATAATTTGGACTTGACATCAGAGCTGATGGCCTGTCATTGGTTCTCTGTGTCTGCACCAGAAAATACAGTCCACCTTATGATTACAGAACTAGAACAAACAGTGTTTTTGAGGTTCTGCTTTTTGGGTCCTCTCCCTCTCCGCCCCTGCTCCGCTGCCCGCTGCTCTCCGGGCGCAGAGACTGATGAGCTCTGACTGTTGTCACAACACAGCCGCGCAAATGTTTGGTGAAAAATCCACTCACCCAGCGCGGCGCTGGCCCAGGCGCAGGAGGCTCAGCCCCGCTGCACGAAGCGCTGCAGCCGCTAGAGCTTGCAGTAATTACTTTAATGATGTCTGCGAGGCTGCGAGTGGACGGAGGACGACCGGGAACTGGACGTTAGAGGGGCGACCCAATCATCTCATTACTGTTGAAGACCAGGACAAGCAGGCCTGTGGACGGATAATGAAAAAACACGAGCCCATTAAAGACAAAAGCAGCTCATGGTGGACGATGAGCGGTTCGCCCCCGAGCCGTCGCCTCGCCGTCGCCGCGCCGTCCGCTCTGTGATCAGCGTGTTTTCACGTCTCGCAGCGCCTCGGCATTTAAATCTTCAGCAGTTTCTCATTGTGTCGTTTATCCTGAAATCAGACGACCAAAACAAGGCAAAACGCCTCGGACCCACGTCTAAAACACGACCCGCTGGCACGAGCCGAAACCGCGATTCTCCATTTTTACCGTTTTTACTGGATATTTTTAAAAACAGCTACTTTTCATAATGTTGTGTAGAAAAGTCACGATAAACAATCTGAACAGAAATGGTCACACACACACACACACACACACACACACACACACACACACACACACACACACACACACACACCGGCCACTTTATTAGGTACCCCTTGCTAGTAAAAGGTTGGACCCCTTTCTCCTTCAGAACTGCTTTAATTCTTCGTGGCACACTTTCAACAAGGTGTTGGAAACGTTCCTCAGAGATTCTGGTTGGTTATTTGAGTTCCTGCTGCCTTTCTTTTCTGAGTATACAATCACCCACATGTCCGGCTGGACACTGAAGGACGACCGACTGCTGAGCCCTCCTGCTACCCACTTCAGACCAGCTGCCCATGCCCCAGCTGCCACCACCTGCCCTGGACTAGCTGCCCACCCTACACTGATGTTCTCATAGACTCCCAGCTATTCCTACTACTAATACTACTGCTATTAATATTAGTAGTATAATAACTCTGTAGGTAGTCTGACCAGAGGAGGATGGGTCCCCCCTGGTGAGCCTGGTTCCTCCCAAGGTTTCTTCCTCAGCTCTGAGGGAGGTTCTCCTTGCCACTGTTGCCCCTGGTTTGCCCACCGGGGTTGGGGGGGGGGGGGGGTTATGTACATTCTTACAGTACTGTTAAAACTGCAGGCTGCCGGTGGACTGAGAGTTCTCTGCGGCGAGGGGACTGCAGGCTGCCGGTGGACTGAAAGTTCTCCTGCGGCGAGGGGACTGCAGGCTGCCGGTGGACTGAGAGTTCTCCTGCTGTGAGGGGACTGCAGGCTGCCTGTGGACTGAGAGTTCTCCTGCTGTGAGGGGACTGCAGGCTGCCTGTGGACTGAGAGTTCTCCTGCAGTGAGGGGACTGCAGGCTGCCGGTGGACTGAGAGTTCTCCTGCGGCGAGGGGACTGCAGGCTGCCGGTGGACTGAGAGTTCTCCTGCTGTGAGGGGACTGCAGGCTGCCTGTGGACTGAGAGTTCTCCTGCAGTGAGGGGACTGCAGGCTGCCGGTGGACTGAGAGTTCTCCTGCGGCGAGGGGACTGCAGGCTGCCGGTGGACTGAGACTTCTCCTGCAGTGAGGGGACTGCAGGCTGCCGGTGGACTGAGACTTCTCCTGCATTGAGGGGACTGCAGGCTGCCTGTGGACTGAAAGTTCTCCTGCAGTGAGGGGACTGCAGGCTGCCTGTGGACTGAGAGTTCTCTGCGGTGAGGGGACTGCAGGCTGCCGGTGGACTGAGAGTTCTCCTGCAGTGAGGGGACTGCAGGCTGCCGGTGGACTGAGAGTTCTCCTGCAGTGAGGGGACTGCAGGCTGCCTGTGGACAGAGAGGTCTCTGCGGCGAGGGGACTGCAGGCTGCCGGTGGACTGAGAGTTCTCCTGCAGTGAGGGGACTGCAGGCTGCCGGTGGACTGAGAGTTCTCTGCGGCGAGGGGACTGCAGGCTGCCGGTGGACTGAGAGTTCTCCTGCGGCGAGGGGACTGCAGGCTGCCGGTGGACTGAGAGTTCTCTGCGGCGAGGGGACTGCAGGCTGCCGGTGGACTGAGAGTTCTCCTGCGGCGAGGGGACTGCAGGCTGCCGGTGGACTGAGAGTTCTCTGCGGCGAGGGGACTGCAGGCTGCCGGTGGACTCAGAGTTCTCCAGCGGCGAGGGGACTGCAACCTGCCGGTGGACTCAGAGTTCTCCAGCGGCGAGGGGACTTTTAGGCTGCCGGTGGACTCAGAGTTCTCCAGCGGCGAGGGGACTGCAGGCTGCTGGTGGACTGAGAGTTCTCCAGCGGCGAGGGGACTGCAGGCTGCTGGTGGACTGAGAGTTCTCAGCCTGCAGTCCCCTCGCCGCAGAGAACTCTCAGTCCACCGGCAGCCTGCAGTCCCCTCGCCACAGGAGAACTCTGAGTCCACCGGCAGCCTGCAGTCCCCTCGCCACAGGAGAACTCTCAGTCCACCGGCAGCCTAAAATCAGCCAATATCATAAATAACGATAAAAGTAAAACAGTCATAAACACAGGTAAAAGCACATCTGTGATGTTGCCACTATGGCGCCATCTCCACATTAATTATTGTTTCTCAAAATTAAATCAAGTCACCTTTATTGTCACATAGGTTCCACACCTGCGAGGTGAATGAAAAACATAGGGGCGTGGCCCTCGTGTGTGTGTGTGTGTGTGTGTGTGTGTGTGTGTATATATATATATATATGTATATAAGAAGAAATACATAAATACTGACTGTAAATATTCTCACATATTTCCAATGTACAGTTGTACAGTAATAATTTATGAAACTATGATTTGTACACATGTCCATATGTGCGGTTAGCGAACCTGAGGAGAGAATACTGATATTATATACCAGCCATGGATAGAAGACGTCAAATGTCAACATATTTAAATCCATGCATATATCATACAACAAAGCATCATACTGTTCATAAATTCAGCTGCATGCAGAGGTTTGAGCACCTCTTGATTTTCGAAGTAAAGAAATTTCTCTGCACAAATTCTGAAAAAAAAAACAAAGAATAAAATGTGATGTCATTTTTTTCACAGGACACATTTTGTGTGTGAATGTTAATTTCAGCAAATAAACAGCGCATTAAAATGAGCAGAAGTGCGTCTATAGAGGGCGCCTTCACTGTATTATCGTGCTTTTTCGCATCATGCAGTTCTGTTCTATTGGACATTCACTGTAAATCAGATCTGCTCATTTCTGCGATGTTGTTTATTGCATATTTACTGTGTTAGTATATGTAACACCTGCACCAGGAGCATCGCGCTGTACATCTTCAGTCTGGCTCTGGTTCTGATCCACTCAGCATGCTGTGCATCCAGCGGGATGTGGGATCCAGTGGATGGAGGGGTTTCCTGGCCCTCGGCGGGCCGACTTTGCGCCCAGACGTGGCACGGGACTAACCTAATGTGATTTCCATTAGACCTGAGAGGCTGACAGCAGGCATCGCTATGACAACAATGACAACCACGCGCCTCGCCAGGTCTTCATGTCAGGGCACATGTTTTATTTTCATTACTTACATGTTATAATTCCCCTCTTTCTCTAAACTAATAAAGCATATGGCATTTTTTTGCGGACCAACCCTCACACCCCTCCCCTCCTCCCTTTGGGTTCTAGTTCTAGTTCTCCTCGGGCTTCGTGGTTTTTTGAGCCGATCTGCAAATCTGTGCATCATTTATTTACGTTTTCCATCTGCATAATGAGCCGGGCAGCCAATGGCAGCGCTCGGTGGCCGGACACAGGGTGGCCTGCCTGCAGCTGTAATGAGTGTGTGAGGAGAAGCTTCAATCCTTTTTGACATCTCTCATAGGCAGATAAACATGCTGTGGGTCGCCAGTGTCCATTAGGAAAATCAGAGAAGAACAAGTCAATTACAGTCCAGCGGCTGCACAGCCAGCGGTGCTTCATTACTGCGGCACAAACGCGCCTCAGACGCGGCTCTGCTGGCCAAAAGCACTGATTAAAGGATGGAGAAATGACATGAGGCCTTTATTGATGCTGCTGTTCAGGAGAGCACCTAAACACACACACACACACACACACACACACACACACACACACACACACACACACACACACACACACACAGACATAGAGGGTGAGTATGCTTGGGCACGCACGCACACACACACACACACATACATATATAGCACAGGGTAGTTCACTCAGAATCAGCACAGGATTATTCACTCACAGAGAGCCAGTTCAAGATGATTCACTCAGAATCAAACAATTCATTCAGAGAGAACCAACATAGGGCAACCTACTTCAATCATCACAGAACGATTCATTCGGAGATTCAACACAGGATGATTCACTCTGAATCAATACTGGACAATCCACTCACAGAGAATCAACACAGGATGATTCACTCATGGAAAATCTACAACATTAAATGATTCTTAAAGAATCTCCAAGACAAGATGATTCACTAAGTTGATTCAATTAGACAGAATTTCAAGCACAAAATGAGTGACTCTAGGACATTCTCCAGTGTGAATCTCCAGCAGGGGTCGATTCAATCAAATACATCGATCAAAGAGAAACTTCAGCACAGAATTATTCACTAAAAGAGAGTCTCCAAATAAGACGATTCGCTCAGAGAGAATCTCCAGCAGGGACACTGCATACAGATGATTCGCTCAGAGAGAATCAGCGTAGGACAGTGAAAGAATAATCTGGGGTTCAGTGGGCAGATGCTGGGGTTACACACACACACACACAGGCACACACACACACACACACACAAAAAACACAAGCACACACACACACACGCAAACACACACACTCTCACACACAGAGACACACACACAGACACACACACACACACACACACACACACAGACACACACACACACACACACACACAAGCACACACACACACACGCAAACACACACTCTCTCACACACAGAGACACACACACAGACACACACACACACACAAGCACACACACACACACGCAAACACACACACTCTCACACACAGAGACACACACACAGACACACACACACACACAAGCACACACACACACACGCAAACACACACTCTCTCACACACAGAGACACACACACAGACACACACACAGACAAACACACACACACACAGACACACACACACACACACACACACACACACACGCAAACACACACACTCTCACACACGGAGACACAGACACACACACACGCACACACACACACTCTCACACACACACAGAGACACAGACACACACAAGCACACACACACGCAAACAGACACTCTCAGACATCCACACACACACACATGCAAACACACACACACAGACACACACACACACAGACACACACACACAGACACACACACACACAGACACACACTCACACACACGCAAGCGCACACACACAGACACACACACAGACACACACACGTAAACACACACACTCACACACACAAGCACACAAACACACGCAAACACACTCACACACAGACACACACAGACACACACACATGTTGTCGGCATTAAATTCATAATGGGCATATATTTTTCAAAAAAAGATACAATTTCTTGGTTTCAACATTTGATATTTTGTCTTTGTTCTATTTTCCACAAAACAGGGTTTTTATTCACATTTTGCACATTGTTTAGAAGTGACAAAATACAATAAACAAATAAATAAAATAAATCCACACACTGACTTTAGTACTTTAGCTCACATAGACAGATGAAGTTTCGATGGTGATTCATTCTGTTGGTTATTATGAGTAAAAATAAAGGCTCAGTGCTAAAACTCTGATACTCAGCAAGACAGGCTTTATTTTTAATTACAAACCCAGCTGCATGTTTAATATCAGATATGTTAATAATCATAATCAGTGTGAACTGAAAGCCCTTTGTTTATAATATGAGGCTGAAAGCAGAGCTGTAGTGTTACAACAGTAGTGAGTGGGCTTGGGTGATTGTGGAGCTGATCTCTGGCTGATGGACGGTCACAGGAGGATGAAATCCCTCTGGACGTGGGTCAGAGTCTGATCAGTGATCTGACTGTGAATTGTGCCGCTGTTTTAAACTTTTATTGGGATATAAAGGCCAAACAGCAGAGCTATAATATCAGAATTTTAGAAGATTTGGAGTCGATTTATTCACTGGTGCTGAGGTCACAGCTCGATGACGTCATGCTTGCTAGATAAGGGCAGGTCTGCTGAATGTCCTGATGTGTTAGAAGGCTAGAAGTGACCTACCGTTTGGCCCGCAAGTTGCGGTCTTAGGGTCCTCAGCTGACTCAAACACAGCAGTCTAATGGTAATAGTGTTTTGTCCATATCGTGCAACTCTAATAAGCCTGCAGTGGAAGCTCTGTGCTCTATAAGCCGCCTCTGTATGAGAGACGAGGTGTAGTCCTGCTTTATTACACTGCGCTCTCTCCAGGGCACCAAGCTACGCGCAAATGCTCCACATATTGCTGCTGAACCTCTACGAAGTGCTCCCTGGAACATGAACTGATTTGATGATTTGATGACAGCTTATTTCATAAATGTGTTCTGGCACCAAGTGCATTAATACACACTCACTCACTCACACACTCACTCACTCACTCAGTCCGATAAACAGACCGGCTGGCCGCGGGCCGCTCAGAGGGCCGTGCACTGGCGTTACCTGGAGGTCCGGCTCGGCTTGTGTATTATCTTCTGCCTCCTGCACACAGTAACACGTAAAGCCCCATAGACGCCCGTTGCACTCTCTGCTTCATCGTCCACCGCGGCAGCCACACGGCTCAAGGCTACATCCGTAATCTCCCGATGACCCGACCTCGGAAAAACTTCCAAATCATGCAGAAACGACGCGCGGACGCCACTTCCTCCTGCTGCTGCTGTCCGTCCTCATTCCGCAGCATCCTTGTTATGATAATTGGCTCTTGGTTCTCCATCCGTTCTCCCCGGAGCGCGAGGCCTAAAATATGAGCAAGCGCGCCTGCATTCGAAGCCACTTTAAACCAGCATTACAACCTGTGTTTTATCACAATAATTGGGTTTTTTACTTGATTTGGCTGCATGACAGTGATGAGTCCACACACGGCAGCATGTTGTCCATTAGAGTAATTCAAGAAGAGCCATTTAATTAGTGAACTTACGGAGAGGTCAGCGTCTGACCAACGCTCGCTCACAGCTGGTCCGGTGTTTCTGCACTCATATAGCAGAAAAAAGCACGTTTGGTTGGTGAATGTATCAGTTATGAAATATGCCTCATATACATGACATGTGCATTAAGGCCTGTAAGTGCATTAAATAAGGCATTACAATGCGATATAACACAGACATAAGGGGTTATAACACCATCGGTCAGTGACGTTTACACACATAGTGACTTTATGATTGATTCAATGTACTCATCTAACATTTTCTATAAAAGCTGATGATTCCATTTCACTTCAATACAGCTGTTATTGTGCCTTTATAACACCTTTATTATGCCTATCAAACCAGAAGCTAGTATTGAGCTTGCTGCTAATTAATGCTAATTAAGCCACTTAATTTTTTAATCAGCAATAATTAATTGCCTGGTAATTAGTTGCTATTGGTTTGAAATGTTGTTTACCATATTAAGGCCTGATAAGGCTTAATAATTATAACAATAATTATAATAATATATAACAATATATAACAATAATTATAATAATAATAACGATGCATTACAGACTGAAGTGCTCTGATGCAAATACAAATTATTGTTTAATAAAGCAGTAATTAACATAAATTTGCCATACAATGTTTAATAAAGGCTTTATAAGTGCCTTATTATGTGAACTACATTGCATCACTTTAAAAAATGAATTGTCAGATATTACTAAAAAGATCTATATATATATATATATTTATATATATATAGTGAGTGAATTGGCCCATTTCCTTAAACTATAATACTGAAAAAAATCTTACTATTATTACAATTTTTATTACTATTAATATATTAATATTTTATTATTTCTATGGTTATTTCACTCACATAAAGAAAGCTACTAAAAAAATCCATTTTATTGTGTCGTTTTCCACCAAATCAATGTATAGACCCGAACTGTCTGAAGTCAAACGGGATATTTTGGGGATTTTACAGGCGTTTATTTTTCAAAATATGAAACAATTTCTTGGTTTCAACATTTGATATTTTGTCTTTGTTCTATTTCCTGAAACAGGGATTTTATTCATATTCAAATTATAAATGTTGTTGATTCTGCACAGAAACACCGCCACGCGCCTTTACACGCGCTCACTGTTCATACTGTTTATATTAGAGAAAAACTCAGATTTATGGCATATTTGAGATTTTCTGTTGTAGATACACTGAACAGGTATCGTGCGCTAAAGTTCGACGGCTGGATGCAGTTTTTTCAGGGAATGTTCAAACTTTTGCTGTCGGCCTGAGTCGTGAAATAACTGAAGGCAGGGCGACCGGAGAACGACAGACAGGAGGGCAGAGGACAAGCAGAACGACAGACATGAGGGCAGAGAACAAGCAGAACGACAGACAGGAGGGCAGAGAACAAGCAGAACGACAGACAGGAGGGCAGAGAACAAGCAGAACGACAGACAGGAGGGCAGAGAACAAGCAGAACGACAGACAGGAGGGCAGAGGACAAGCAGAACGACAGACAGGAGGGCAGAGAACAAGCAGAACGACAGACAGGAGGGCAGAGAACAAGCAGCAGCACAGTCCGCGCTGCTGTAGTTAAGTGGTCAAATAACTGAACGCGTTCACTCTCTTTCTAATCAGTCACTGCGTCTGACCATCCGGGCAGGTCAGCATCTCCTCCTCACAGCTGCCTTCACACCTCACAGATCAGGACGCTAACCTGGAGGCAGCTAGTCAGCGCTCATAATCGCGCCAGAGTGGAGATGTCAGTCGCGGGAGGAGGAGAGCCCTAATCTCTCTAATGCGCAGGCCCCGCGGTGCCGTCCCTACGCGGCCGCTCGGGTCTCCGCAGGCCACGCAACTGCCTCTCCTTCAGCCGCTGTGGGTTCAGGGGGACCGTCGCTGCAGCTAATGCACAGGAAAACGGCAGCGGGAGCTGCCCTGCGCGCAGACAGGGGGCAGCTGGGGGCAGAACACAGCGGCTGGCATCTCCACCCACTCCAACAGCATCTGCTCAACAGGGCAGAATTACCCAGAAGCCTCTGCTCGCTTCCTAGCTGTCTGGCTAAGATCTGCACCCTTAAAGAACACGGTCTTCTACTAAAAGAAGGGTTCTACACTGAACCACGAACACTCACAGAACCCTTTGCACTGTGAAAGGGTTCTTCAGACTGACGGAGAATCTGTTGTACTGGTTTTATATAGAACCTCTTTGAAAAGCACCTCCATTAACCTGAAGAACCTGTTAATGATGCGAAGAACCTTTAAATCATGCAATCATGTGTTCATGGTTCTATACAGAACCATTTTCAGAGCCCTTGAAGAACCATTTTAAAGTGCGTAGCCTCAGTTTCTCTACTGCTTGTGTTCTGAGGTGAATGGTATGTTCTAAATCTCTTACACGGTTATTAAAGTTCTGTTCTAAGGACAAAGAACAGCAGCAGCTACTTCCTTTGAACCTGTGACATCTCACTACTCAGAGAACAAAGCCTGGAGTAGAAGATTCCACTGTTTTGTTCCAAAGACAGACTTCAAACTTATTTTA
>NC_051229.1:39620598-39683098 GCF_015220715.1 Pygocentrus nattereri | reverse complement strand
CACTGACAATGTAAGAAAATGGACCTGAAAGTAAAATTTGGACCAAGTGGACCAGAATACTGGTCTGCTGTATTGCTGTATCAGCACAGGCTTCATGAGGATAGAACTTCAAAGGATTCCAATTTACGAGTCTTTGAAACTTCAACTGCACAGAATGAAAGGGCAGCGGTGGTATAAAGCAAAGTGTTCAATATCGCAAGAATGTGAGAACAGGTGGGAGACCTGAACTTTCACTTTATGTGGCATGCCTATGATGAGTATAACCACAGGGAACAAAAAGCAGGTAGAAAAGCGTCTTTTCTGGCAAGGTTTTAGATCAAAAGGCCCTGGAAGAAGGCGATTCAGCCTTGATCACAGACGGCTCAGAGTCCCTCGTAGCCTTTGCTTTGAGCGTAGAGCTGCAGGCTCTGAGATAACCACCTACTTCCATCACTCTCTCAATTTCACTCCATTACTCTAATAGTCTTCATTCAGCGTATAGTGGCTCCAGCTCTGACCTTCAGATCGCATTACCCACAGCAAGTCCAGACCCAGGCGTCTGAACTTGTAACCTTATGATCCTCCCGGCCATTCTTAATGGGACACCAGAGTTCCAACCCGCATCAACCAGCCCAGTGCAGTAGTACCACTCTATCCCAATAATGTCTCCTCCGGACACCCAGGCCCATCACACGGACTCTGCGCAAATCCAAAACGGCACCGCTGGGCCAGAGACCTGCTTCAGTGTACCATGGCCCGTGGTCATGTGTCCTGGACATCACCAGCCAGCCTCCTCGCCCGCGGTCATCATCGACTGGACGACCCAGAAACCAGCAGCCTGGTCACATGACCCCCTCCATAACAGCTGCCAGGCATCGCCAAGGGCTACATCCACTGAGACACGGCCCGATCTTATTCAGTGACTAGCAGAAAGGAAGGCTGGGTAAAAACTGTGTGGACCTACTGCAGTGTTTGAAAACAGGGCTGTAACCAGTGATTCATTCTATTAATTAAACAACTATTGTTCATTTAATTGATTTATTGAATCACACATTCTCTGGTTTTCACTTACTTTGTCCTTGTCACAAAGTTATTTCTGTACAACAAGCAATTTCCTCTTTCATGGTCCAACAAAACAACAAAAGCCATTTCGTCCCATAATCCTTTTCTGGCATGCTGCAATCTGTTGGACTCACCGTTTGAATCATATGAATGATTTAGAACATTATGAACATTATGTGAACGCTACAGAGAGCTTCAGCGTTCCATTATGAAGTCGTTAATGACTAATCATTTTCGTCAGATTGTAACAACTTTGGCTGACAAAATAATCATTGATGACCTTGTTTATGGAAAGAGGTGCCCTAATCTCTACAACTCACACTGAAAATGATGTCGGTCATGCAGGGAAGAATCTTATCACAATAAAATCCCAGTTTTATTAGATTTTAAGACCTTTTACTCTGTAACTCCATGAGAAACAATGCCAAAGTTTGGACATGCTGGTGAGTCCTGGTCATCTTCATCTTCACTATTACGGTTTGTAGCATCTATATTTCTGCATGTGAGAGTTTGTCCCTTTCAGAAATCTTTCACATTTCATCTCTGAGCTGTTTGGTGAAGAAACAGGAGGCACAGAATGGCAGGAATGTCCGAGTGGTTTGCGTTCATTGATGTGTTCTGTACAGAGCGAGTGGGCAAAATAACAGGGATACCTGGCGAGGTGTGAGTGAGCTGTTGTGCTCAATAGAAATACCTTTTCAGGATATTTTTCTACAGAGCAGTTTCAGCCTTTGTGATAACAATGTTCTTCACACGTTCTAACCATCTCTGAAATGTGAACTGAGCCTGTTTAGCACCATCAGTTGTCTACCAGATGCTGTTCTGATAACATCTTGTTTTCTAAAAGACTTTAACCCTCAATTCCTGGTGCGTCTCCTGGACAGTGCTGTTCTCCATGCTAACCTGCTCCCCACAGCAAGTGAGCATCAACAAACGTGGAGCTGCTGCTGCTGTTTCCTCTGTCGTTTGCACTGACGCAGTACAGCAGTTGTCCTGCTCTTGATCTGCTGAAGCATTAAGATTCCATTCACTAGAACTAAGGGTTCTGGGCTAAACCCTGAAAAACAGCCCCGTAGCATCATCCCTCCTCCACCAAACTTTACAGCTGGCACAGTGCAGTCTGGCAGGTAACGTTCTCCTGGCATTCGCCAAGCCCAGACTCGTCCATCAGACTGACAGATAGAGAAGCTGATTCCACTGTTCCAGAGTCCAGTGGCGGCACTTTACTCCACACTTTACTCTACTCTGTTTGCTCGCTGCCATGAAAACCCATTTTGTGAAGCTCCTAATGTGAAGTTCTTGTGCTGATGTTGCTTCTAGAGTCAGTTTGAAACTCTTTAGTGATGATTCAACAGAGGACAGCCACTGTGCTCTTCAGCACTCAGCGGCTCCACTCTGTGAGTTTGTGTGGTCTAAAACTTTGTGGCTGAGCTGCATGCTTGTTCCAGCATGGAAATGCTTCCATTTCACAATAAGAGCACTTACAGTTGACGGGGCAGATCTAGCAGGAAACAAATTTCATACACTGACTCGTGGTAGAGGCAGAATCCTATGACAGTGTCATGTTTATAGTCACAGAATTCATCTGTATGACCCTCTACTGCCAATGTTTGTCTATGCAGACTGCATATACTTAAACCCTGAATAATGTTGGCAAAGTTTCTATTAACCTCAGGATTTGAGTCTCATTCATAGGTGCCATGATGGAGCTCCAGGGAAAGGGGAGGATTTTTTTGAACAAGCAGGTCATACAGCCCAATTTCTTTGATGCATGGAGCAGGGATTTGAACCTGTGACACTGAGGCTTTGGATGTGAGGCACTTCACCATTACCACCTCATATCAAAGCTATTCTCTGCATATTATTGTGCTAATTACTATGTTTTCATGGTTCTTAAGACTACAAAGCACGGTGGCTGAATCTTAAGGAGGCAATGCTGCTCTATGATGTTTAACTGGTTTTATCCACCACCCAACAACCCCACTAAGAACCCTTTAAGAGTGCATGGTATCTTGATGAGAAACACCTGCTGTTTGTGCTGCCTGTGTGATTGGCTGACACTGTTAGAAGAAAGGCTGCTGCACAAAACAAATGGCAGCACGTACAGTAACCTGGCAGGCTGATCTGCTCAGGGAAGGACAAGGACAAACTGTCAAGACTTTTCTCAAATCAATTTCTGAAAAGGCAGAACCAGAGCAGAGCTTGGAATTCCCATTATGCACTAGAACCAGAGCAGAAATGTTTCTGTATACTGTTAGAAATGAAGGTTCTGTTCTGTTCTGGTAAAAACAGTGTAAGTGTCGTGTCAAAGGTACTGCAGTGGTTTTAAGGTCTGATTGTGCAGCTTAAATAAGTTTATACCAGGTGAAACGTTCGTATTTGTATCGTTTCATAACTAATGTTTTGTAATAGAACAATAAACCAAAAAATCATGGAGGCGAGGTGGGGTGTGTGGAGTCAGCACAGCTTAGACAATATCATATCAGTGGATTATGGTTCAGTTATGTTCCCTGACTAAAGGGACTGAGACGGAGCCGTGAGGACAGGAGGAACAGTGACAGTGACAGTTTAATACATTTACTTCTGAAAGCTTTTTTTTTGTGTCGTGTCACTTTTCACAGGGTAACCAATCAAAAAAGAGGTCAGGTAAAACTGGAATGTGTAAAGGTAAATAGTAACGCACTGGATGTACCATCCTCCATATCACAGTCCTTAAGGGCCAAAACACTGTAGACTCTAGCACACTGCCTCATTAAACACACCTGATTCAGCTCATCAGCTGATAAACAAAACCTTCATTACTGAATTCGGAGTGTGAGATGAGGGTAAACACTGATCTCCTGAGTGCTTAGGCCTGGAAGGTCCCCAGTTTGACATGCCTGATGTATATCATCTCCAAGGTTTGCTAGAAAACTGATAAAAGACTACACGTTCTCCTCGCCGCTGTAGCCTGGTGAGCAGTTTACTTTAATGCAGAAATATGATGTTTTGTCACTTTGTTTGCTGACTGTGGTGCTCAAGGCAGTTGCCAACACTGCTGATGTTCATGGGTTGATTCTGAAGAAATTAAAGCGCAACAAGTGCTGGTTTCTTCAGTCTATACCTTTAGTGTAATGTGATGTGATGTGAAACGACACATAAATATTTGCTCTACTCCTTCTCTGCGTTACAAAATTCAGATTCCTCGGAGTTCAGGTGTAGATTGTTGCAGTAAATGCTCCCCGTCTGACAACAGATTTAGGCCTACTGCATTGCAGCAAGGACTAGTCTTAATATCCATTTAAATCTTAACCCAGAAATTCCCAGTTTTTTATATTCCATATTCTGTAACTCCATGAGAAACAATGCCAAAGTTTGGACATGCTGGTGAGTCCTGGTCATCTTCATCTTCACTATTACGGTTTGTAGCATCTATATTTCTGCATGTGAGAGTTTGTCCCTTTCAGAAATCTTTCACATTTCATCTCTGAGCTGTTTGGTGAAGAAACAGGAGGCACAGAATGGCAGGAATGTCCGAGTGGTTTGCGTTCATTGATGTGTTCTGTACAGAGCGAGTGGGCAAAATAACAGGGATACCTGGCGAGGTGTGAGTGAGCTGTTGTGCTCAATAGAAATACCTTTTCAGGATATTTTTCTACAGAGCAGTTTCAGCCTTTGTGATAACAATGTTCTTCACACGTTCTAACCATCTCTGAAATGTGAACTGAGTCTGTTTAGCACCATCAGTTGTCTACCAGATGCTGTTCTGATAACATCTTGTTTTCTAAAAGACTTTAACCCTCAATTCCTGGTGCGTCTCCTGGACAGTGCTGTTCTCCATGCTAATGTCCATGTTCTTTCACTGCTGGCGGCAGTGAAACTGACTCATGAGACCCGGACTTTCCCCGTTATCTGATTACTCAAGTTCCTGTAGTGTTGATCATGTAACCAATTACCAGTTAGCAGATTACTAGTGCATGTAAACACACTCAGTGTTTTAGCGTAAAACAGTGACTAGTCTTGTTGCCTTTCATATTCATTGCTGACAGTAAGTTAACAGAACAACAACAGATGTCCTAATGTTTTTTTTAGTTAATGAACCCAAAATTTTAAGATAATTTGGTTACCTACTTTTTTAAACTAAGGCATTTTTTTACTGTTTCATTTGTCTTTATATAATCTCAGTGTTTTGTATATTTTATACTTTATACACGTTACAAAAATAAAAGCAAAGCAAACAAACAAAAAAACATGTAATTAACTTGGCACTGAGAACACACTTAAGAAAGATGCTTCAAGGGTTCTTTAGGAAAGAAAATGCCTCTGTATAGAACCATGACCACTCAAAGAAGGCTTTACATGATGGGATGGTTCTTTGCATGGTGAAATGGTTCTTCAGATTGTAGATGGTTCTATATAGAACCTTTTTGAAAAGGTAGCACCCAAAAGATTATTGTCACACTGTTATGCTTGGATAACTAAAAGAAACCTATTTAGAACCCTTTTCATGAAGGTTCTGTGTACAATTGTCTGCAGAAGATGTATATTTTTTTGAATGTTCATGGTTCTGTATAGAACCGTTTTTCATACTGAAGTCACTGTATGTGGCTGACAAGGTTGAAACACACCCCACCGAGATGCTGGAATCTAAAGACGCTCTCAGAGTGAACTACTGCAGGCGCTGGTGCTGCGTACAACAGCAAACCACAAGTATCCACTAGAAGCTTCTTATAGATCCTTCAGCTTTCATGTTTACACTGCAAACAATGTCAGAATCTCCACATGAATTTCCTGAACCGTGAAAAGAAGGGCCATGACCACGTTTCCCCACGTGAGCCATACAGACCTCTGAGCAAAACTTGCAGCAGGATGAATGTGTGAATTCTTATTATTGTCAGGGAAGTTTCAATAAGCAGAGCTGATTCACACGCACTACAAGCCTCTCATGTCGAGACAGAAGCTGAATGACCTGCAACCGGCAGCACCATCCGGTAGTTAAATAAGCCAGGCGCATCATGCAGGAGCCGCAGCCGCAGCCGCGCTCGCAGCGCCATTCATCAGGACGCCTGTCTAATTCTGGAACCGCACACCTATTCATGCCCACTATTTACCGGCGTTATTACAATGCCGGCCTGGTGATCTCTGGTCCATTTCAAATTAAGCCTATGGCTGTTTATACGTATTGTCCTGTACTCGGCCCTCGCCGCTATTGTGCTTGACCACAATGGATAATGAGCTATCTTCCTGTAAGCGGCTGGCAGACCAGGCACACAATGTGCTCTTCTCTTCTCTCACCCAAACCTCTCTCTCTCTCTCTCTCTCTCCCACACTCACAAAGAGCACAGACAACACAGCTTCAGTGCTACCCTGAAATCACCAACCGAAGACTGGCTACTGTAAATTTAGCCCTCGCCGGACATGCCACTTTGATCTGTGTTTGCATTTAAACATCAAATAATCTGCCCTAACCTTCTCCCAGGCCCATTTAGATGGTAATGTGGAGCAGGAACTGGTTTAGAAGGCCATTCATCTCAAGGTCAAGAGGGCGATCGCATGTGTTGTACCTGGATGGACCAGCGGCGGTTTAGATACATGCTAAACACCGGCTTTCACCTCAGAGTAATGGACACCTTTACTTTTATTCTGCTATCTAATCGGACTGTTAATGACAGTGTCACAAACATCCAGGTTCTCTACCAGGTCTGCGTGCCCTTTCTTCTGTATTCAACACAGAAAAAATAAACATTTTTGAGCATCTTGTGGCCATATGAAGTCATTCTCATGTAGATGTGATTTGTTCAGTACTGTTGCTGCACATTCAGACAGGATCAGTACAGCCTCGGTTTATCTGTCTGTACAGAACGGCTGTAGTTCTATTGTTAGCTGTCGAACTCTGTAGTATTTAAATACAGCGAGAAAAAACACTCAAAATACAACATATCAAGTTATAAATATCACTTGCAGCTAACAAGCTGGGAGGGCTGGCTGGTGTTTCTGAAACATCCCCAAATTGGTCACTTCACAGGAGGAAACCTTCTTAATGTCTAGAGTAAGTTAATGCAAAGAGACTTTATTACAGGTCATTTTGTTGCGTTTCCATTGTTCACTCATTGTTTAAAGGACATCTTAAAGGACAGTCACGCAAAATTATATAAAACAAATACAAAATTAGCAAAGACTGAATGATAGGAGGAGGACTGGCTGACATTGACTGCAGATGCAGCTGTTCCACAGCTGTGCTGTCAGGTTTCCAGGTTAGCAGAACCAGTCAGGCCCTGGTTTAGGTCTCAAAATCATGGCTACCAGTCGAGTTCAGGCTTCCGTTATACGACTTCTGAGCAGGTAAAAGGTCGAAAATGCCCCAAGTGAATTTCAGAAAAGGCCACCTCTCATGACCCCCCCCCCCCCCCAATCAAAGCAGTCCAGCTTATTAAGCAGTGTCTCACACACACACACACACACACACACACACACACACACACAGAACCACATTGTGAATTTCAACCTCCCAGCATTAGTGCACAGGCTCCATCAGCGCCTCTCGCAATTCATTAAGCAACTCATTGGGCACAAGATTCAATATGCATGTTAATTTAATGGGTTTTTTTGGCTGGGTGGAGGAGGAGGGGCGATTAAAAAAGAGCTTTGATGTTCACAAAACTTGGCAGTCAGTCGTGAGAGGCAGTGAATTACAGCATTAATGAAGAATGGAGAAACAATGATGGAGGTTTATTGTTTCAAACACATGCATGTTAATGTGACCCCCATCTGCATCCGTGTAAATATTCCAAAAAACATTAAACCAGCTCTATTCATGCAGCACGAGCGGCTCCTGTCCACGTTTTTACCCCCAAAACTGGAGCTGACATTCACAGGGCTGCAACGATTAGCTGTCTCTCTCTCTCTCTCTCTCTCTCTCTCTCTCTGTCTCTCTGTCTCTCTCTCTCTCTCTCTCTCTCTCTCTCTCTCTCTCTCTCTGTCTCTCTCTCTCTCTCTCTCTCTCTCTCTCTCTCTGTCTCTCTGTCTCTCTCTCTCTCTCTCTCTCTCTCTCTCTCTCTCTGTCTCTCTCTCTCTCTCTCTCTCTCTCTCTCTCTCTCTCTCTCTCTCTCTCTCTTTCTCTCTGTCTCTCTCTCTCTCTCTCTCTCTCTCTGTCTCTCTGTCTCTCTCTCTCTCTCTCTCTCTCTCTCTGTCTCTCTCTCTCTCTGTCTCTCTCTCTCTGTCTCTCTCTCTCTCTCTCTCTCTCTTTCTCTCTGTCTCTCTCTCTCTCTCTCTGTCTCTCTGTCTCTCTCTCTCTCTCTCTCTCTGTCTCTCTCTCTCTCTCTCTCTCTTTCTCTCTGTCTCTCTCTCTCTCTCTCTCTCTCTCTCTCTCTCTGTGTCTCTCTCACTCTCTCTGTCTCTCTCTCTCTCTCTCTGTCTCTCTCTCTTTCTCTCTCTCTCTCTCTCTCTCTCTCTGTCTCTCTCACTCTCTCTCTCGCTCTCTCTGTCTCTCTCTCTCTCTCTGTCTCTCTCTCTCTCTCTCTCTGTCTCTCTCTCTCTCTCTCTCTCTCTCTCTGTTCTCTCTCTCTCTCTCTCTCTCTCTCTCTCTTGCTCTCTCTCTCTCTCTGTCTCTCTCTCTCGGTCTCTCTCTCTGTCTCTCTCTCTCTCTCTCTCTCTCTCTGTCTCTCTCTGTCTCTCTCTCTCTCTCTTTCTCTCTGTCTCTCTCTGTTTCTCTCTCTCTCTGTCTCTCTCTCTCTCTGTCTCACTCTCTCTCTCTCTTTCTCTCTCTCTCTCAGTCTTTCCCTTCACATGTGTACCTGCTTTGCCATCAGTCATGTGAGGAGGACCTCTGACCAATCAAAGGCCTGGCTGGTGTGACTGGGAGGAGGAGCTTAAGACATAATAGAAGGCCTTCAGGCTGTCTGGGGAGAGAAAACTGACCGCCTGCTGTTTATTTACACACCTTTAACTTTGTTTTAGATTTGTATCACTTGGGCTTTCAAACAGGTAAGATGGTGCTTTTACATTCACACCATGTAGATGTCCACCCTGTCTGGCTCCCTCTGTCCGAGGGCCTGACCACATGTACCTCGGACTTCACATGTACCAGGGCAGTGTGGTGTACTGTGGTTTACTATTGTTTCCTTTACTAGGCTTGCTAAGTACCTTGTGTTTCAGCAGGTAAGCGTGGTTAGGTCTTTTCTTTGGAGCCGTCCAGTTTGATTCTTCTAGTGTGGTACTAGATATCATAGCACAACATTTCACTGACCCCACCGTGCCCTGGACTAAACGGGGGGCTGAATATGATGCACAGTTTCTTCTCTGCAGGGCCAAAATCAGTCATTTTCAATTTAAATGTTTTGATAGATATTATTGTTAAAATTGTTGGAAATGTTTGTATTTTGGCCACGTAGTGATGCTGAATCGTCTCCTGCCTGATGGTCAAACGTTGAGCTGAAATATCTTTGCAAGAAATGTTCTCCACTGTGAAAATTATTGCAATGCATTTGTGCATTTACTCCATTTCACATGTTCATGTTTGTTTGTTCATTTATTTATTTATTTATTTATTTATTTATTTATTTATTTATTTGCCAACACTTGGATTATGGCTGGATGTTTTGAGTTATGATGATAGATTCTTTTGCACAAAGTAAACACAAAATTAAAGGGGATTTTGCTGAATTTCTGACTGTATACATTACATACAGAAACTCGTGTAGGTTCTCTGGTGGTTCTGGATGGTAAATAAAGTATCTATATCTGTGTTGTTGTCATGGCGACACCTGGTTCCCATCACCACCACTGTAAAGACGTCTGAACCGTTTCACACGGCTCTGAATCTCTGTTTACACCTCACACACTGGGAATATGCTGAAAAATAATCTGGTCCATGCAGTCATTCCTACAGTCTACTACGTAGACCACTACGAGAAGCGTAGGGGTGACGGGAAGACACTTCGTCAGCTTTAAATGAGGAGGCGGCAGCAAAATGAGAGAGAACCATAAACAGTGTTATGGCTTGATTAGTAAATAAAATTAGTATATAAACAGCAAAACTGCATGACTCAAATGAACAGAGGCCTCCCTCATTTATTTAGCTTAATTCATTTAGTTTAATTTAGTTTTTTGTACTTTTTCATGAATTAAGTTCCGCGTATATATTGGAAAAGCAGTGGTTTAGTTTGGTTCTTATATTCCAGTAGCAGCTCTCACTTGGTCCCAGAAAGGCTGCACAAAAGAAATTAAAAATTCAGGTATGCAAATTCCAGTTTAGTCATGCATTTCATGGATCTGGGGGACCCCTCAGTGACTCAAGGAACCTGCTAGAATGAAAGGACCTCAGGATTCTCAAAGTGACCCAGTTCAGGAATAAAAGGTCTTCTAGGAACCTACAAAAGTGCTTCAAGAAGTTAAAGGTTCCTCCAAGAGCTTGCAGACTATCAAGGGTTTGTCTAGTGACCTCACTGTATAAGGAGGTCACCTTTAAGTGCTCTATGACTTCAAGCAAGCTTCGTTTTTACAGTATAAACCTCCGTGGCAGCTGTAAACGGCAGGCTGTCGTTTGGGTGAACATTGTTGTTTGTACTGATTCACAAAACCAGGTACAATATCATTGTTTATCTAGACTGTGAACGTGCCACTACAGTGGACCTTACACTGGTCATTTATGTCTCTTTCCTCACAAAAACACATACACAGTACTCTGCATACAGGCTGAGGCTGTGTGAACAAAGCAGGTTGAACAAGCAGGTTGGATGCCAGAAATCCTGAAAAGGAGGTTTCTGAAATGCCAAGGACAAAGCATGTATCTGTTGTTTTGGGCCACAATAACGGAAACAGAAAAGCCAGAGTATATTCGCTGGATTTAATCAATCCTGAAGCGGATTCTTCACTCAGACGGATATTTTTAGTGTAAGTCGCTGCAGAAACAGCCACTGGATGACATGTCTGAGCTAGACGGGGTGGTGGGGCATCCGTACAGTGGAGCCGGAGTGATAGATTGGGGTCAGATGTAAAAGCGTGTAGTCTGTCATATTTTCAGCATGTGTTGATCCATCTGGAGCCATGGAGAGTGAATATTCAGCACAAGCCGGCGGAGCATGTGCCTGCTTAGTGGAAGCAGGGAGTGCGCAGTGTTCACCAAGCGTTCACACAATCAAATAACAACATCGCCTTCGCTTTTCTCTCCATGTTCTGTAGCAGATAACGAAACGTGGCCCAGCAACACGTCGCACAGAGTTATTTCCAACAGGCGTGGCTTTGCTACCCACGGCAAGAGCAGCAGGAGACGGGCAGAGTGGCGTGTGACCCCAGCATGTTCAGAACCAGCCATTTCTGCACGAATCCCAACATTAATTCATCCCCATAATCATAAGTCTGCAAAGCAGGAGGCAACAAGACTGTACACCATTATTATTATTATTATTATTATTGGTCAGCATTTATCCCTGTAGAAGGGTCTGTATGAGTACCTCCTTGCTCTCATAACTACATAAAATACACATTAGCATTATTACTGTCAATATTAACGAATATGTATAGTTACTATTTATACAACTGGTATTAGATGGTTATTGAATAATTCATAGTAGATATTGAATTATTCGTATTAATCACTGAATAATTGACAATTACTGTTTATTTTTTATGTAAACGCATGACTGTCTGACTGTAACATCATCTTCAGAATATCACCACGTTTTATGTAAAACTCGACTCATCTTGAGGAATCTTAACAAAGCCGAGTACCAGAACTGGTGGCTGAGGTTAAGGAAAGAAAGAAAGAGGCTGAAAGGAGGAAAGGGAGAGCGGGAAGAGAAGAAACACTAGTTTCCACAGGTTGTTTTAAGAAAGAAATGGAGAGCCTGTAGAGTGGCGTTTGAGCTTTAGGAGCTAATTCAGAAGACTGAGAGCTGCTGATGGGTGGCAGCTGACGTGGGTGGAAAATCATGTTCCATACGGATGTAAAATGTTCTTAATGCAATTAAATGACTTAAGTGGAAGGTTAAGTGTCTACCCAACACTGCTGTGAGTGTCGGGTCCAAAAACTAGAGTTCCTTATAGAACTGCAGTGGAACATCTGGGCACATCCAGCATCTGTCAGCATGCACAGCAATGCCTGTTTAGTTCCTGCGCTTTTCTTCACGTTTGGCCTAAAATGAACTGCTAAAGCTCTGGAGTGAGAGACGTGACCACAAAGCGGTCCTGGAGCTGAACTAGTGGAACGGAACATAAATTTACTTTATTGCCAGGTCAACTTGGGGTGTCCAGTAGCCGAGTGCATCGTCAACCAGAAGGTTGCAGGATCAAATCCCACGACTTGGGTGCACCTGGTTGTGCCCTTGGACGAGGCATGTAGCCGCCTGCTGTCCCAGGCAGAGCTGCTCTGCTGCTCCCAGATTAGGTTCAATAGGTGGGTGTATGCAAATGAGCTGGTCTTTGTGAAATATAAGTTAAAAAACAGGCTATTTTTGCAGTCCAGCCACTGTATGTGGGCTGTACGGACTGGGGAGTGAACCTTGGACTGGGGTACCTGGGGAACCGTACAGTGTTCAGACAGGACATCATTCCTTAATTTAAAATAAAGAATTCCATGATATTCTGACGTATTTTCAGTTTGTTAGTTGAGCAGCTTGTGCGGTTGGTTGTCTAAGTGCTGCTGCAGCCAGTTTGTACCAGCTGAGCTGCGTTTCTCCACAGCCTGGCAGTAACAGAACCCGCCTAACCAGAGCGGATTTGAAAGAGAGCAGTGATGGTGGGAGGAAATGTTCCACTGGTTGTGAGTTCACACATCCAATCGGAGAACATCATCAACACCCAGTCTAACAGCCCCATGGCGAGAGAGAGCGAGAGAGAGAGGGAGAGAGAGCGAGAGAGATAGGGAGAGAGAGAGAGAGAGAGAGAGAGAGAGAGAGAGAGAGAGAGAGAGAGAGAGAGAGAGAGAGAGAGAGAGAGATTAATTAAATTAGACTTTATTTCGTGCTCTTGCGTGTCATGTTGGATCGGTGGTGTGTGAGTGGAGGCCACACGGAGCGAGAGCCTCTTCAAATTAGCACAGAAGTTGTCAGAGCTTTTCTCTCTCTCTCTCTCTCTCTCTCTCTCTCTCTCTCTCTCTCTCTCTCTCTCTCTCTCTCTCTCTCTCACTCTCTCTCTCTCTCTCTCTCTCTCTCTCTCTCTCTCTCTCTCTCTCTCTCTCTCCATCTCTCTCTCTCTCTCTCTCTCTCCATCTCTCTCTCTCTCTCTCTCTCTCTCTCTCATATATACATACACATGCACACACACGGATTACAATGTAAACTGGCTGAGCGCTTCATAGGTTATAAATGCATAATAACACTTTGGGCTGGCTGGTGGGTCCTGGACATTTAGAGTTCAACGTTTATTGATTGCATGTATTGCTTCATTTTAAGAAATGAAGGTTATTCAGTAATGAAAAGCAGACTAAGGGTTCTCCAGTGATGACAGGCTTCACATGACAGCCTTGTCACACAGGAACGGCTGGAAATGAAAGGTTTGTTTATTCACTGTGTCTTTGATCTCAGACTGAAGCTTCACAAGCCTTCAGTCTCGAGTCAGTAAAGGTTCCCATTTAAAAGTCGACCTGTGTCTTCAGTCCGAGTTGCTGACTTGCGTCTCCATTTCTGAGATGGTCCACACTTTTGTTCTATCCCTGCTGAGTGTTCAAGAAAAAATTAGGACCATCTGAAGGCCCCTGAGGGAACTTTGAGAACCACGGGTTTGCATTTATGGAGGTTCTACAAACTTTGACAATTTATTTTGCTTCCAAAAATCTTGTTTACAAAATCAGCTCTTCAAAGCAGTGGCTCTCTTGTCTGCTCTGTCCTTGTGTAGGTAGCTAGACTACAGCACATGCTCGGACCCTCAGAGTGTTCCTGAAGACTGGTTTGAGATTTCCTTTACACTTTTCAATGAAATGGGTGCCCAGACTTTTTCAAAGCACATCAACACGTTTCCATTTGGATTCGGAAAACACATTCCGTGTTCACCTGTTGAACCTGACGTTTCACCAGTAGTGGACGAAGTACCCAAACCCTGTACCTGAGTTAGACACCAAAGGTAAAATATCACTCCAGTAAAAGTAGAAGTTCCTCCCTTTAGACCTCCACTTGAGTAAAAGTACTAAAGTATTTCCCTTCAAATGTACTTAAGTATAAAGTAAAAGTACTAAAAGAGTAATTCTGGCTCTGATGTCCTGTTATCATTTTTATAACCAGACTGGCTTCATGAACTCATTTCAGGTGAAAGTCCTCCAGCGTCTCTCTTGGTAAACCAGTCTTTTAATAGAACGTCATTAATTAGTGACGCTGACGTCTATTAAAATGATCAGAAGCACAAAACACTGAAGGTAAACAGGTTCCATCAGGGAGAACCGAGTGGCTCTGAAATCACTTTTTACACACAAGCAAAGTTTCAGTTTCAGATTTATTTACAACTTAGTTCCAAGTTTAAGTTGAATAAAAACTGGCTTTAAACTCAGGATCACAGATGAGCTCCTTTACTATGTTGATCTGTAGGCCTCTGTTCATAAACATCCAAATAGTGGGACCAGGATGTTTACTAAATCTTCCAGACATTGTGGGCCTCATCACAAACGTCCAGCATACTGGCTCGAAAGTCCATTTCCAGTGGTGTGTAAAGTCTGAACACATGGTCAAATAACATATAACTCTCCTTCTGTCCTCCAAAGGAGACACTTTTCTTCTGGTTCTCTTTACTTCTGGTTCTCTTTACTTCTGGTTCTCTTCTGGTTCTCTTTACTTCTGGTTCTCTTCGTGGTCGTGTTTGCTGTGCTTTTGATTGGTTCGTATCACACAGGACTTTGTTTACTTTTGGAAAGGCTGCTGTGGAGACTCCACTGATGAACTGCTGTGACTGAACCTGACCTGAAATCCTTCCCTCAGTCTCCCTGTGGCTGTGATGAGGGCCGCTGTCACTGAGCGCCATCTGCTGGTGACTGTAAATGAGGAATACCTGCAGAACAGCTCAGCTGAGTAGTTTGGCCTGTTGCCACAAATCTAATCAAAGTTGCTTTAGTTTTGTGCTGGAGCTTCATGGCTAACAGTGCTATCAGCTTGTGCCCCGTTGTGTGAGCAGCATGACTGAAACATCGCTTAACTGCCACAAACCACGTTGAGCTGTTGAGTAATTTCAAATAGACCTGATTATTAATTGAAATTCCTTTCACTTTTCTATAGATTGCAGTAGCAGGGTCAGAATGGCTCAAAAATACTTTTAATATTAAAATCACAAATTAATTGAAATTCCAGTGTAACCAGGACATGGCTGAGTGTTTAGACCTCGGATTTAGATGAAAGCTTCTCAGAAAAACAAACAAAAAAAAATCATCACAGCTGCATTTGGACTGCAAACATACGATCATGACTTATTCAAAGCTTGAAACTGACCACATGCCAACAAGACATTGATACAATATTACAGTTAAGCCTGACATCGTAAGAATAGCAGAACCCTTTCTGGTGCTGCATAGAACCAGTCAAAAATCCATCAGACCCAATGGAGCTAAATTTACTAACCGATTATTTAGAAAATACCTTTCGATCCACTTTAGAAAATGTGGCCCAACTTAAAATAAAAAGAATAAGGCAGAAAAAGCCGCGTGGTACAACGATAAAACCCGGACCTTAAAACAAACAGTTCGGAAATTAGAGCGGAAACGGCGTCAAACCAAGCTGGAAGTGTTCCACACTGCCTGGAAGGACGGCCTTATAGAGGATAGAACTGCCCTCACTGAAGCTCGCTCAGCATATCTGGCCTCGCTGATCGAGAATAATAAGTATAATCCTAGAGTTCTGTTTAATGAGATTTCCCAAATCACACAAAATCAGGCAGGTACTGAACCAGAAATCCCAGCAACTCTCACCAGTGAAGTTTTTATGGACTTCTTTAATAATAAAATTGAAAATATTAGACGACAAATTCATCCCACAGTATTAAGTCCAGCTTGGCTGTCATCTGACTTGGCTGATATAGAACAAAACACAGCTGTAGAAAAAAGCCTGGAAACCTTTTATCCCCTCCCACAGCTGGAGCTAGAGAAGATGATCTCTTCTGCAAATTACACAACCTGCACACTCGATGCAATTCCCTCAAAATTACTCAAAGAAGTCCTGCCAGTTATTATAAACCCTCTCTCAACTATAGTAAACTCGTCCCTTAGTCTGGGCCATGTACCCAAAGCTTTTAAACTAGCAGTTATCAAACCTCTGATCAAGAAACCAAATCTTGATGTCACCGTTTTGTCTAATTACAGGCCTGTTTCTAACTTACCGTTTATATCTAAGATCTTAGAAGAAGCTGTGGCCCAACAACTTAGTTCATATCTACACAAGAACCATATATATGAAAAATTTCAATCTGGATTCAGGCCACACCACAGCACTGAGACGCTCTAGTTAAGATAACTAATGATCTTCTTCTTGCCTCTGATCAAGGTTACATATCTCTCTTAGTGCTACTTGACCTCAGCGCGGCTTTTGATACAATAGACCACAATATTCTCCTAGAAAGGTTAGAAAACATGGTTGGAGTCACAGGGACGGCCCTATCATGGTTCAGATCTTACCTATCAGAACGTTATCAGTTCGTTAGGGTAAACAATTTATCTTCCAATTATTCAAAAGTGAGATATGGAGTTCCACAGGGCTCTATATTAGGACCATTACTATTTACACTATACATGTTACCGTTAGGCACAGTTATGAGTAATCATGGCATAAACTTTCATTGTTATGCAGACGATACTCAACTGTACAGATCAGCCAAGCCTGATGACCAATACAGGTTAAAGAAAATGGAGGACTGTGTAAAAGACGTGAAAGGCTGGATGTCACGGAACTTCCTCCTATTAAACAGTAACAAAACAGAGGTTCTCCTTCTGGGTCCAAAATTAGCCAGAAGTAAATCACCAGATTTAATCTTAAATCTCGCCGACTTTCCAGCCGCACCTGGACTAGCAGCAAAAAATCTCGGCGTTATAATAGATTCAGATTTATCATTCGATCAACACACAGGCGGCATCACTAGGACAGCTTTTCTACATCTTCACAACATCGCCAAGATCAGAAATGCCCTGTCCCTGCGTGATGCAGAAACACTAGTACACGCCTTTATTACTTCCAGGCTAGACTACTGTAACGCACTACTGTCAGGATGTATGAGCAGGAATTTAAACAAACTCCAACTAGTCCAAAACGCAGCAGCCAGGGTCCTCACTAAAACTAGAACATCTGATCATATCAGTCCAGCGCTATCATCACTTCATTGGCTGCCTGTTAAATTCCGTATTGATTATAAAATCCTTTTATTGACGTATAAAACCCTACATGGTCTCGCTCCTGAGTACCTGCAAGACCTTATTTCCCATTATGAGCCATAACGACTACTCAGATCCCAGAGCGCTGCTTATTAATAGTCCCCAGAATTCCTAAGGCTGCAGCTGGGGGAAGAGCTTTTTCTTATAAAACCCCCAAACTCTGGAATGACCTTCCAGAAACTGTTCGGGACTCAGACACAGTCTCAATCTTTAAGACTAGGCTGAAAACTCACTTGTTCAGTTTAGCTTTTGGTAGCTAATGTTCCCCCTAGATAAAGGCAGCAGATCCAGGGGTCCATGGACACAGGGAATTATAGTAAACTGAGACGCTGGTGCTGTCGTCCAGCTGCTCGCACGCAGTCACTCAGGCTTGTGGACGGTGGAGCGGAGGGATGCCAGACTGTCTCAGAGTGCTGCCGTGTCTGTGTGTCCTTCTGGTTCTCTCCTGTTAGTTAAGCTGTCATAGTCAGATCTGCCGGAGTCGTTAGCCACACTCTGGAAACGTTCACATTCCCTGTTTATGTACAAACGGATAGAATAAAACTAATTCCCTGTCCCTGCTTTCTTTCCGAGTATACAATCACCCACATGTCCGGCCGGACACTGAAGGACGACTGACTGCTGAGCCCTCCTGCTACCCACTTCAGACCAGCTGCCCACGCCCCAGCTGCCACCACCTGCCCTGGACTAGCTGCCCACCCTACACTGATGTTCTCATGGACTCCCAGCTATTCCTACTACTAATACTACTGCTATTAATATTAGTAGTATAATAACTCTGTAGGTAGTCTGACCAGAGGAGGATGGGTCCCCCCTGGTGAGCCTGGTTCCTCCCAAGGTTTCTTCCTCAGCTCTGAGGGAGGTTCTCCTGGCCACTGTTGCCCCTGGCTTGCTCACCGGGGGGGTTTTAAATTCCTGTTAAACTCCTGTTAAACTTTGCTGGAATTCTGTGAAGCTGCTTTGTGACAACATCCGTTGTAAAAAGCGCTACAAATTAATTTGATTTGATTTGAAAAAGGTTCTATATGTATAGAACCATATACAGCTTGTTAAAAACTGCTTGGATATCTTAAAGTTTTCTCAGTATTTTCTCTGTTCTGAGGTCAGCGGGTCAGAACTTTGTTGCAGCCCCACTCATGAAATGAAATAGAAAATTCAGCCCAATGAATTTGTTGTGCAAATCCAAAGCTGCAATTCTGGCACCGCAGTTCGGTTTGAGATGCTGATTAACTCGGCACAGCTGTTGAAGATTTTAGATATTTTCATGACGCTAATTGGAGATTTTTACACTTCATTACCAACATTTACAGCGTTTAGCAGACGCTCTCAGCCACAGCGACTTGCAGAAGGGCTGAAAGATATTTAGTAGTTACAGTAAAACCAGTCCTGAGCCGAGATATCACTGGAAACCAAAGGCCGTGTTGATGCCCAGAGAAAGAGGAACAGAATTAGACTCGGTGCAGTGTAATGCGTATTGATCACTACTCAATACATCAGTGCTCAGTTTAATGCTGTAGAAGAGACGAGTCGTCAGTCTCTGTTTAAAACCAAACAAACTTCAGACGCCCAACTGACAGCATTTGGGATGATAACTGGGCACATTTGATTCATCACTTTAATTCAGGAGGGAAATCTGTCCTGGTTCCTCGTCTTTGGGTGATGGACCTCTCAGGCAGCACTAGGGTTTTAGTCACAAACAAGGTTGAGCAAGGTCAGGTCAGTACGGACGAGAGAGAGAGAGAGAGAGAGAGAGAGTGAAAGAGAGAGAAAGAAAGAAAGAAGGGGGGGAGAGAGAGAGAGAGAGAGAGAGAGAGAGAGAGAGAAAGAAAGAAGGGGGGAGAGAGAGAGAAAGAAAGAAGGGGGGAGAGAGAGAGAGAGGTTAGAGAGAGAAAACGAGACGAGAGAGAGAGAGAAAACGAGAGGATAGAGAAAGAAAACGAGATGAGCGAGAGAGAAAGAGAAAGAAAGAAGAGGGGGAGAGATAAAACGAGAGGATAAAAAGAGAGGGGAGAGAGAGAAATAAGAGGGGGAGAGAAAGAAAGAAGGAGGAGAGAAAGAAAGAAGGAGGAGAGAAAGAAAGAAAGAAAGAAAGAAAGAAAGAAAGAAAGAAAGAAAGAAAGGGGGAGAGAAAACGAGAGGATAGAAAGAGGAGAGGGGAGAGAGGACAGACAGACAGACAGACAGACAGACAAAGCCCTGCAGGCAGCAGGTCAGACTGTCTCTGTCTGGTCTGGTTATTGATTTGGCTTTAAGGACTGGTCTGCAGATTTCTGTCCATCTGGCCATCAGGGTGGTGGTCCCACGGTCAGCGGGACAGTATCAGAGCATACCAGTCATAAACCCTCATGAGGTTTGTGTGAAGACATTTGAAGCTGAGGAATGTTTAGGAGGCGTGAGCCGCCCTCAGAGCAGCTTTCACACAGACGTCCACGCACCGAGCAGATCCAGTACACGCTCACACTGGACCACACTGCCCAGCAGAAACCAGCGCTTCACAACTTTCACCAAAACTGAGCAAAACCTCGCATCTCCACTCTGGTTGTTTCTCATGAAGTGTGGACTTCATGAAGAATGGACCAAAAGAAACAGATACAAAATTATTTGGACAAAAAGACTGATTCCATTGACTTACATTAAATGTACAGTGTATTTTTTTTCTTCACTGTTTTGGAGACACAAGGTTTTGTTTTCCAGCAGCAACAATATTTTTATTGTTGACTTGCACTAATTTAACATATTAGACACTAAGTAGGTGGAAAGTAGTGATTCACTGATATGCAAATTCCTGGCCAGAAGAAACTGAAATCCAGGACACACTGGGCTAAAAACAGAACAACTCGACGACAGAACGGCTGGTCACCACAACGAGTCCCCCTGTTGGCACTCAGCCTCCACCTTCCCTCTGTCCATAGTGCATCTTCTCAAACGCTGCGGCCGCAGACGGCAGTGACTCGATGGCTTTGCTGTTTTCAGCAGGACGTCGTATTGTAGTCACACTCTGTGGATGGTTCCTATAGATGAGCTAGAGATATTTACATTATAACTATACAGACTTTCTGGTGGTATTTATTAAGGTTGGGGGCAGGTGTAGGAGTAGGGTGAGGACAGGATCGGTCGGGTTTAGCGTTTAATACATTTAACTGAGAGACTGAATGTCTGCAGTGGATTGTCCAGATAAAGTGTTGGCTGCGTTTTCAAGAGGTATCTAATCTGCAGTGTCGTATCCCCTCTCGAAGCCCGTACAGAGCGCTGTGACCGGGTTTGGGGTCAGGCTGTAAGAGAATGCGTGGTGTGAAATAATAATTAAAGACCAAACATAATAACAAAAATGAGCTCACTGGACTAAAAAGTCACCTGTGATTGAAACGTAGTGTTTAAAACCTCCATGAGCACAAATAAGCAGCTTGGTCAGATTCTTACCTCAGGGACTTTGCAGGCCAGTCCAGATGTGTGAACCAGCATTCCTGACTGTTCATCGCATCCATCAGGGAAGATGAAGAGCAAAAGGCAAAACCACTCAATGTCAGCACTGCAGTTCAAATTTACTGCCACCTTAGCCGAAGAACCCATTTCAGCATCACGCCCAGATCACAGAGCTCCTCCAGCCTGAACCACACCTGCACACAGTCCTCACGGAGGATTCCTGCTCCATAAATTCACGGTATGCAGTTCCCTGCAGATGTTCTTTCAGAAATTGGTTGTGAAGAACCTGCATCGACTTCTAGAAGCAATTCTTTTTCACAGCACATAAAATGTCTTCATTTCCACGAGTCCACGGTGACCACAATGGTTTTATTCAGTTTTCGGCATAATGAGTTACATTAAACCAACTTAAACAGGAAAACTTCTCTCTTTATACTGAAACATGCAGGTGGTCAGTGTCCACAAGTACTGACGACGTCCAGGACGGGCTCACAATAGCACAGCGTACCGTGACGTCATCATAACGATATACACCGTCGTTTTGCCCAGCCCTGGTTTTCCCTCCTGTTGTGATGTCAGTTTATTTGAAGTTTATTTGAATCCTACAGTCATAAGAAGTTAAATAAATAAACAGATAAATAAAACGTATCATTTATTTTATATAAAATGTATTTTTTTCCTCTTGAAAATCTAAAGATACCAGTATTTAATTCCAGTAATGCTCAAATCTTCTGCAATGATCACAAAGTACAAGCACTCAAGTTTCCATCCCCTGCATGAAGCTCTCAGACAGACAGATGCTTTCTGCTGACAAAACCTTCTCAGGGACATTGAGAACATCTCCAAAGGTGTCCACAAACTTTTGGGCAGCGTAAGAATAAAAGACCCAAGAAACGGAAAACGGCACACAAATAAATCTCAAAAGACAGAAGAGAAAAACAACACAGAACACTTAAAAACAACCAGAAATAAGATCAGCTGGACTCTCAGAGCTCAACAGTCCAGTCCAGCTGATTTTGGAATTCACTGCATCAAAAGTCTGTCCTCTTGGATTTATATGGTTCTGTCTGCGTTCTAAGTGGTTCTGAGACGTCGTGCTTTAATCATTCCAAACAGCAGCTGTGAAAACATCTCCCATACACGGACACGATAAACACCAAAACATCAACCACGTCAAATCTGTAAACGAGTGTGTGGAACAGGTCTAATACAGATACAAGCCCTGATCCTGAGAACCCACTGCTGCTTGGAGTTATGAGGTTCCATCTGACAGAACATGAAAAAGCAACGATTGTCCAGGAACACAAACAGTTTATCCCCGTAATTCGTTTTAAAACGTAAAAGCAGTGGAACCGCGAAGCGACGTCACCAGAAAGTTAAAGTTACTGTTTCATTTTTATGGCGTTTATTTTTATCACATCATCTTTTTCTTCTATTAAAAAGCAGATTAAAGACGTAAAGATCAGTGCTGAATATTGTGTCCAGTGTGTTGGTCAGTTTTAGGCAGAAACTGTTTTCCTTTAGTCAGACAGAAACGGCTACTGTAAACCGTTGTAGCTGGTCAGTGTAGCCGGTCAGCGTAGCCGGTCAGTCTAAAGGCCGTGTGAGGTTTAGTTTTATATCAGAAATGAGACTCTAATGAGACAAAATGTCTTATTTTGGGAGGAATAAGAAAAAGAAACCATGGATGAATGTTTATGTAAATGTTATGCTAATTAAAGGCCCGTCAGTTCAAATGTTTACTGTTTAATTACCTTTAAGCCTTAATATTTATCAAATGTAAGTCAGTAAGACTATAGAGCTGTAGATGTTCCGTTTTTCATGTTTCAGAAGGTTTTATAAACTTTTCACTGAGCAGAGCAGCAACATAAAGACAGAACCTGATTGGTCCTCTGATTGGCTCACAGAACCTTATAGAACTAAGAACACTACAGAACACTTTCTCAGCCAGTGTGGTCTTCAAGTGCGGCTGGAACAGCGTCTCAGTGGCTCCTCATGAAGCTGCGAACACCACACGGCGTGAAGCTGCCTCTGTGAAAGGAGGAGCAACTGAAGAACCTACAGTGGAAAACGGTTTGGATTTGTTCATCATCAGACGCTGATGTGGGAACTGAGGGCCGATATAGATACACAATCATTTAAACTGGGGCCACTTGGATCAGCATCACAGAAAAATTAGACTGCAGCGTTATTACAATAAGTCGATTGATCACAGCAGCCCTGAACATTCTGCTCCTCCAGCACAATCAATACTTCAGACACCTGTCAGAAACATCTGCCATAATTCCAGTGGGACTGGCATACATCCCCTACTTTGCTGGCCTGTGCATACTTCCATATGTTCCTTTATAGTTTGATCTCTCACTATCATTATGAAATGTGGTAAATAGTAAAAACAAAGAAGAAAAAAAAACTACTGTATCATCTCTAAGCTGAAATAAAGATTAAAACACGTGAGCACAGCGATATTTAACACCTGCCTGAATGACCTGCTACCAAAAACATAAAGAAAAGTTGTGGACATCTCTGTTATAACAGCTCTGAAACAGCAGAGGGCGCCAAAACACCACGACAAAGCATCAAACCCACTTCGCTTCTTTACACCGGAGCATTGTAGGGAGTAACTTCTGGTCTGGCCAGAGTTTATGAAGCTACACATTCCCAGTTTTCAATAAATTAAAGCAAACATCTTTAGGAAAAAACTAATGCACGCAGTTTTCCTCAGATTTCCATCCGATGTAGTGGATCATCCAAGCCCCTTTTGGTGTGTGAAGATGCCTAAACTATGTTCCCATATAGAAAAAAATATAGACAGGATTCTGGAGATGTTCCTCCACTTTCAGATGGAGCTGATAAACTCATTTCTAAAGGAATCAGACAGTGAAGAGCATCAGACAGGATTCTGGAGATGTTCCTCCACTTTCAGATGGAGCTGATAAACTCATTTCTAAAGGAATCAGACAGTGAAGAGCATCAGACAGGACTCTGGAGATGTTCCTCCACTTTCAGATGGAGCTGATAAACTAATTTCTAAAGGAATCAGACAGTGAAGAGCATCAGACAGGATTCTGGAGATGTTCCTCCACTTTCAGACGGAGCTGATAAACTCATTTCTAAAGGAATCAGACAGTGAAGAGCATCAGACAGGATTCTGGAGATGTTCCTCCACTTTCAGATGGAGCTGATAAACTCATTTCTAAAGGAATCAGACAGTGAAGAGCATCAGACAGGATTCTGGAGATGTTCCTCCACTTTCAGATGGAGCTGAAAAGCTCATTTCTAAAGGAATCAGACAGTGAAGAGCATCAGACAGGATTCTGGAGATGTTCCTCCACTTTCAGATGGAGCTGATAAACTAATTTCTAAAGGAATCAGACAGTGAAGAGCATCAGACAGGATTCTGGAGATGTTCCTCCACTTTCAGATGGAGCTGATAAGCTCATTTCTAAAGGAATCAGACAGTGAAGAGCATCAGACAGGATTCTGGAGATGTTAATCCACTTTCAGACGGAGCTGATAAACTCATTTCTAAAGGAATCAGACAGTGAAGAGCATCAGACAGGATTCTGGAGATGTTCCTCCACTTTCAGATGGAGCTGATAAACTCATTTCTAAAGGAATCAGACAGTGAAGAGCATCAGACAGGATTCTGGAGATGTTCCTCCACTTTCAGACGGAGCTGATAAACTCATTTCTAAAGGAATCAGACAGTGAAGAGCATCAGACAGGATTCTGGAGATGTTCCTCCACTTTCAGATGGAGCTGATAAACTCATTTCTAAAGGAATCAGACAGTGAAGAGCATCAGACAGGATTCTGGAGATGTTCCTCCACTTTCAGACGGAGCTGATAAACTCATTTCTAAAGGAATCAGACAGTGAAGAGCATCAAACAGGATTCTGGAGATGTTCCTCCACTTTCAGATGGAGCTGATAAACTCATTTCTAAAGGAATCAGACAGTGAAGAGCATCAGACAGGATTCTGGAGATGTTCCTCCACTTTCAGATGGAGCTGATAAACTAATTTCTAAAGGAATCAGACAGTGAAGAGCATCAGACAGGATTCTGGAGATGTTCCTCCACTTTCAGATGGAGCTGATAAGCTCATTTCTAAAGGAATCAGACAGTGAAGAGCATCAGACAGGATTCTGGAGATGTTAATCCACTTTCAGACGGAGCTGATAAACTCATTTCTAAAGGAATCAGACAGTGAAGAGCATCAGACAGGATTCTGGAGATGTTCCTCCACTTTCAGACGGAGCTGATAAACTCATTTCTAAAGGAATCAGACAGTGAAGAGCATCAAACAGGATTCTGGAGATGTTCCTCCACTTTCAGATGGAGCTGATAAACTATATTTGGTTAATATGGTAAAGTATTCTGAAATACATTTTAGTGTTTGAATGTATTTCAGCATCGACCGCAGTAAGTTTGAAATGTATTTCTAATATATAAAAATTCATATATTTTTTTTCCAAATGGGTTGTTAGTGTGTTAGTGGAGCTGGTGCGAGTGGATCAGACACAGGAGTGCTGCTGGAGTTTTTAAACGCTGCGTCCACTCACTGTCCACTCTATTAGACACTCCTACCTTGTCAGTCCACCTTGCAGATGTAAAGTCAGAGACAACAGCTCATCTGCTGCTGCACAGTTTGTGTTGGTCATCCTCTAGTCCTTCATCAGTGGTCACAGGACGCTGCCCACAGGACGCTGCCCACAGGACGCTGCCCACAGGACGCTGCTGGCTGGATGTTTTTGGTTGGTGAACTATTCTCAGTCCAGCAGCGACACTGAGGTGTTTAAAAACTCCAGCAGCACTGCTGTGTCTGATCCACTCAGACCAGCACAACACACACTATCACACCACCACCACATCAGTGTTACTGCAGTGCTGAGAATGACCCACCACCCAAATAGTACCTGCTCTGTGAGGGTCCATGGGGGTCCTGACCACTGAAGAACAGGGTAACAGAGTATCAGAGGAACAGATGGACTACAGTCTGTAACTGTAGAACTACAGAGTGGAACTAAACGGTCAGCGGAGCTGATGAAGTGGACAGTGAGCGGAGAAACGAGGAGGTAGACTTGATGAAGTGTCTGGACACAAACATTTACAAAACACTCCAGTAAACATCAGGCATTTGTGCGTTCGACTTCTGAGGTCAATATAACGACACTTACTGAGGTGAAATTACACAGATACTGTAGCTCAGTGATGTAATGCTGATAATACGACTTCATGTGTGGCCGAGAAATCTGTCCTTTAACATGGCGACAAAGAATCCAACAGGCGGATCCATCGCCAGCCAACATATCCCGAGGTTCAGCGTGCGCCGGCGAGGATTAACACTGTAAGTACTGGGTTCTGAGTACTGAGTGTAATAGTGAACGACACAAATGTGAAAAAATCACTCGTCAGTCTGAGATGCGTCATGTACCGGTGCAGATGCCAGCGGTGAAGCATCTCCAGCTCTAAAGTATGAAGAAAAAAAAACCTCAAATCAAAGTTTCTTCATTTTAAAGAACTTTAAAAGAACTTGACAGAAGCAGCATTTCGGGACGCAGTGGTCAGGACTGGAACGGCGGTGCTGTGAAGCAAACCCACCATAAACTGTCTCATTGGGTTCAGCCTACACGGGTATGAACAGCCTTCGAAGGACACACCTACACAGACCGTGTCATTCGAAGGATGCAGCCCCTGAATTGGGACACCGCTCACCACATATCGGCAGTGAACGAGGGCATCTGAGCATCACACCTATATAAGCTTCCTGAAAAGACATGAATATGGAATGGAGTTGGGCCCTTTCGCGACCATTCTGCTAGATCACAGGTTCACCCATCAGACTGTGTGATTCCTCACTCCTGCTCGTTCAGGCGAACTGGTATCCAGTATCTAACAGAATCTATTCACTAAAACATTGTCCTCTGCTGAAATAACAGGTCAGTCGTGGTCATCCGGCTCACTGTGAGTAACTTCACCACCATCTTTTTACCATTACCCTCTCAAACCACAGCGCGGGAATCTTTGGTGTTTTGCTCTGAAGCTGTGGCTGTCGGACTGAAGGCTCCACTGTGATATTAGATAAGATGTATATTATGTACTTTAATTGCGAGATCATCCTTCACTTCTATAATCTAAGACTAGCTCCATTCGTTTGCACTGAAGTCCCTGTACTTGCTGAATAGTAAGCATTAGAATGTACTAAGCCTGGAAGGTTAAAGGGTTCATTTGTGGGATTTCTCTTACCCTGTGCTTCATCTGCTCCTGCCTGGGTGGCCTGGTTACCTGGCTGGTCCTGCACACAACACAGCAAATTAGTGCTGCGCTGCAAGATACTGTGGCAGTTACTGCGAGTCCACCAATAATCCCCTGGGAGTGCAGACCCCTCGCCTGAGCTGCTGTTGGTTGGTCCATTTCCCAATTACAGCATAGTTGACGAGCAGCAAGACAGACATTTCTCAGACTGACTCGCGGCACAGGCGACATCCTATGACGGAGCCATGTTTAAAGTCACCGAGCTCTTCAGTGCAACTTATTCTATTGCCAATGTTTGAAGTCACAGCCCTGCAGCCTCCAGAGACAGTGTTATCCACCTGTTAGCAATGGCTGTGGCTGAAACACCTGGACTCCATCATTAGGAGGGGTGTCCAAAACTTTTGGCCATAAAGTGCAGCTTGCCCTGTTGAAAAAAGGCCCTAGGAAATGCTCCTTTAGGTAAACGTAGTTTCATTAGAACATTTTGTAAGAGCTCGTCCTCCAGCTCTTCATTAGGGGTCAGAATGCTGGATATTCTTGGTTGTTTGACTATTCTTAGTCCAGCAGTGACACTGAGGTGTTTAAAAGTCCAGTAACAATGCTGTGTGTGGTCTGTGCAGCACACACACCTAACATGCCGACGTCCTTCTGTGTCACTTGCTCAGTGGGGGTCGTGTGGAGGTCCTGCTCATTAATGAAGGAGGTAAACGAGAGCTTAATGGGCTGCGGTCTGTAATTACAGAACCTACTGTTACACCTACTGTACTGTGCAAAAGTCTCGCCCCCTCATTCATTTATTTTCAGTGAATGTCACATCACCGTCCACTAGCTGTCCAGCCGTGGCTTTGTAATAAGCGAGGGAATGGCATCGAATGGAGCCACACAGTACTCCTCCAGCCAATCAGCAACAGGGGCCTTCCTGCTCAGAAGAGTACCTGCTGCACCATTTAAGGTGAAACTGGAAAGTTCGGACAAGAAGCTAAACAAGACTTTAGCCTGGTAGAGAGTTAAAGGCATGAGAAGGGATGAGGGGCGACTCTGTTCCTGGACAGCATTAACTTATTTCCGCTGCTTCACAGAACGAGGTTGTGCTGGTTTTGCCGTTAGCTAATGTTTGTGATAGTAGCTGGACAACTTTGTAGCAGCACCTGTAGTGACGGTCTGCCAACCCGCAGTGCAGCTGCGCTACTCGCTGTGTGGTTGTTTGGTGTCACAGTGTTCGTCTCACAACATTGGCAAATTACACTGAACCCTCAGCAACTAGATAAAGAACCATTGTTATATTTGTCCACACTTTCATTAAAGCTTCTTTTCAGTCTTTCAAACAAATCTGCAGGAATGATTTTCACAGCTCCAAAGTTCAGTCTTAGAAGCTGGTTGATGATTTTCTGAAGTAATCAAACCCATTCAGTGGTGTTGAGGTCTGGACTCTGAGGTGGTCAGTCTGTTGTTGTGAGAATATCAGCAGCTTGATTGTTTGATTTCCAAATTCTTTTGTCCATCGTCTTTCCTCTCTTACATCGTTTAGGCCTACAGTGTCTTCCCACAGGGATGGACAGACCCCTGGATTATAATCCAGAAATATCCTGGACTGTTTCAGATCTGAAGCAGGAATGGAGCTGGATTTCCTCACATCTCTCAAAGGTAAATGTCCTGTTTTTCTGATGGTGTCAGTTTGGTGCTCCACCAGGTCCTGGACAGTCAGAAGTCTCATTATTTTCTGTAATTTTCATCGTTTTTTTCTTTCGCCTTCTTTTTATTCGGCTCCCAGTGCAGTTTAATCAAAATGCCACTGGTGTGTTTTAAAGCCTTGAATGGTCAGAATATGAATAAGAAATGAATAACGATCTCCCAAGTGACATTAGATGCGCCCTGTCTGGGACTGCTTTTATAACCAAGCTTAAAAATATCTATTAATATATATTATAATATCTATCTAAAAGTATTGATTAGCATTCAGCTGCTGTTAAAACACCAGAGGTGTGAATCTCTTTTTGTGTTTTATTATAAAACGTATTTAAATTGTACTTCCACTTTCTTCTTCCTTATCTAATATCTAATCTCCTCTCCTGAACGTGAACTGCGTGCATTTGGAATGAAATAACTGACGGGTGGAGTTTGCACAGTGCTGGTAAGTGGAGCCGGTAAAATGGACGTGGAGGCTGTATGTAAGCAAGTGGCCGGTGAGTCTCTGCTTTACTCTATATTCTCTGCTCTTCTCCATGTTGACAGGAGACTCTGCTTGTCTGACCTTTTGAAAGAGCTCAATACACAGAAACGGTTATTTCACAATAACAGTGTGACACTTCATGACTTCCCTCTGTGTGATGGACAGCTGGTGGGTTCAGTATTGAACCTCTGCTCCAGTGTTTCACCTCCACAGGCAGAGAATGAATTGGAAATCAGGAGGAAGGGGAGCCATTCGAGTTCCTTCATGGCTGCTAACATTATACGGAGCCCTCCATTATCAGTTCACCGCGCACGTGTGATTTAAATGTGTAACATCATTAATCAGTGGGCCAACCATTCATATATAAACCAATTCAACCAATTCAACCCCAGTCCAACACCAGCCACTGATACAAAGAGCTGTCTATTATAATTAATCTTCAACTGGCTAACTAATCAAACTCCTCTGCCTTCTTCAGTTCCTCTCCGTTACATGGATTACACGGGAATGGCCGGTAGGTCCCACACGGGGGCCCAAAGTATCCAGACACCCCATCAAATTAGTTTATGCACCACTTGTTCCCATTTCTGACAAATATGTCCAATTATGTAACCACGGCTTGTCTTACGTCCATCAAGCACTGCAAATTGAATGGGACACTGTGGAGCAGCTGCACATGAGCCAAAAACATCAAACCCAATGCCAAACATTGGACAGAGGGCATACACCCCCCACCCCCCCCCCCCCCCACACACACACACACACTCAGCACTGGGCAGTGGAACATTCTCTGTGTTCTCTGGACTGACTCCATTTACTAATGCTAAGCTGAACGCAATCAAAACCTCACAGCAATGTTCCAACATCTACTGTAAGGCCTTCTCGGAAGAGTAGAGGCTGTTACTGCAGCAAAAGAAGGAATAAACTCCCATGAATGGACACGCAGTGGATGAGCTTTGAAACGAAACGACAGCCGCTGCGTCACCCTCTACACTTCCTGTAATGCACCTCAACCATGTGTCTTATGATTATTATAGAGCGTTATAAACATCTGAAACTTCAGCAAACAAACTGTCAACATGTCTGTTTTTTCACAGTAGAGGCTCAGAAGCTGACCCGTGTCTCGGCCTTCTGCTCCCCGCCACTGGGCACGCTCGGGGCATCGCGGCAGACCATGCGACGGCGGAAGTGTCCGCTGAGGGAGATGTAGATGAAGGGGTTGATGCTGCTGGAGGCGTAACTCAGACACACGCTCAGGTAGTAGCAGGTGTGGTAGGCCAGCGAGGGCCGCAGCACCTGCAGGTTGACCAACTGCAGGACGTTATACGGTGCCACGCTGACCAAAAACACGGCCACCAGCACCAGAACCATCTTGGTGAGTCGGACCACGCGCTGACGTGGCACGCTGGTGCTGTACCTGGAAAAAAGAGAACAGGTGCAATCAGGAGATTCACACATGCTGAGCTATACGAGACGAATGCGCTTCAAATGACCACAACCAAAATAAACATCTATCAAATTACTGTAACATGATGATACAACCTCACAGGCGACCACGACCACTGACCAAAGCTCAGCGTCAAAAAATGAAGCTCTGATTAAATTAACATCCACAATGAAGTTGCAATAAAATTATTCATAATTTATACCACAATTCTAATACTAGAACAAAGCTATGATAGATAAGCTATAACAGATTAACCTTAATGTTTAAAATAAAATGACATCAAAATCCACATTGTCATCATAAAATTAAAATCCAGAATAAAACTATAAAACATTAATAATCAGAATGAATAGTTCTAATACAAATAATACCCATAATGAAGTTATACTCAGTTATACCCATAACAAATATCATCAGAACATTAATATTCATAAATAAATAAAAACACCTTAGTGAAGTTATAATAACAAACATTGAGAAAGTTTTCAAAAACACATTAATATTCAGTATAAAATATAATAAGATGAATATGTAGGAATGATTTTGTGGTACAATTTGTATCCAGAATGAAGTTACAATGAAATGTATATCCAGGATTAAAGCTTGTGAAATGCAATAACTGCAATATTTCTACAGATAAAATAACAAAACATTAGTGCACATGACGAGTGATTTCTAACTTTTGACCTGTACAGTACACTACTATTAAAAAACACTTCTAAATTAAATATTTTTATTTATTTATAATTATTAGGAGCTTTTTAGTTCCCTCTGAAGAACACCGAGTATAAAAGCCCAGTTCTATTAAAACACATTCATTAATCTGATTGCAGGCCAGGAAATATTCTAACATATTGAAGAAAAAAGAAAAAAAACATATTTTTAATGAAATATAATTATTTCACTTAATGTGAATGTCCGATTTTTATACACTTGTATTTCTTGCTAAACATCCATATGTATGACCAACTCCCACCTCTAGCAAAACCCCATGAGGAGCTCATTAAGAATCCATTTTAAACGAGTGGATTCAAGGTCCAGTTTGTCCTCAGGGGCTCCCTGTGTAACAGTGACTGGTGGGACTGGGTGGAGGGACAGTAACACACTGGCATTAAATATAATGAAGGTACTGCCCCTGCAGGGAGGATAATGCACCTCAAATGATGCTGAAAATACTGGAGAAAGGCACCTACAGTGAAGGCGACACACTTGAACTGTAGGAAACACATTTACAGTGAAAGTAACAAACCTTCAGTGAAGCAAATGCAACTGCATCAGCACCGTAAGAGACCTGCAGTTATGGTGCGGCACCTGCAGTCGGAGTAACACACCTGCAGTCGGAGTAACACACCTGCAGTCGGAGTAACACACCTGCAGTCGGAGTAACACACCTGCAGTCGGTGTAACACACCTGCAGTGGAGGTGTTGCACTTGCCATGGCAGTAACATTCTTGCAGCCCACTTGTTTTATCAGTTGGTCTCAGTCTTCAACAACTGACCATTTGCACTTCTGCTTTGTTGGAAGGAAAACCCACAGTGACATCTGCCCTCTGCGATGAGACTGGACACACTGATCTATGCACTAACTGATCTACTAACACACCTGCAGTGGAGGTAACACACCTGCAGTGCCTCACTAACCCCAGGACACTTTGCAATAGAAACAAAATACACAATCAGCAAAACCAACCCAATTCACACACAGTTCCCAGGAGGAGAGAAACTCCATAGACCACAGAACAGAGTCACTGATCTGGCCCAGACTGAGAGCTGAGCTGAGGGAGAACATCTCTCAGGCTGGGAGGCATCACAGCCACATTATATGACAGTATTCAGAACACAGTTCTGTGCAGAGCAAATCCACCGTTATTAAAAACAAAAAATCTCTCTCTCTTTTTCATATCCCTTTGAAGACAGACCTGCTTCTTCTTCTTCTTTCGGCTGCTCCCTTTAGGGGTCGCCACAGCGGATCATCTGCCTCCATCTTGCCCTATCCACTGCCTCCTCTACTTTCACACCAACCATCTCCATGTCCACCTTCACTACATCCATAAACCTTCTCTGAGGTCTACCTCTTCTCCTTCTACCCGGCAGCTCCATCTCCAACATTCTTTGCCCAATATATCCACTATTCCTCCTCAACACATGTCCAAACCATCTCAACCTGGCCTCTCTGGCTTTATCTCCACACTGCTCCACCTTCACCGTCCCTCTGATCTGCTCATTTCTAATCTTGTCCATCCTTGTCACTCCCAACGAAAATCTCAGCATCTTCATCTCCGCCGCCTCCAGCTCAGCCTCCTGTCTTTTAGACAGAGCCACAGTCTCCAAACCGTCCATCATAGCAGGACGCACTGCTGTCTTGTAGACCTTCCCTTTCACTCTTGCTGCTATCCTTCTGTCACACATCAGCCCTGACACCCGTCTCCACCCACTCCACCCTGCCTGCACCTTCTTCTTCACCTCTTTTCTACATGCATCTGTGGTGCTCTTTCTGGGCATGAAACCAAACTGCTGCTCACTGATCTGAACCTCTCGCCTTAGCCTTGCTTCAACAACTCTTTCCCACACCTTCATGGTGTGGCTCCCCAAAGTCTTACTACACACTTCTGTGACCTAAGAATAGCTCCATTAGTTTGTACTGAAGTCCCTGTAGTTAATGAAAGTCTTAGTATGTAACGTGAGATTTGAAGGGGTTAATAAGTTGATCTTAGTCTTCAACAACTGATCATATGTGCTTCTGCTCTGTTGGAGACTTAAATGCAATAAACAGAGCTGATTTAAATAACCTGAGCATTCTGGGCTTTCATCATGGTTCTCATGCGCTCATGTTGATCTGCGTTATTCATTTCCATTAAATACAAAAATTATTAGAAATTCACAACCCAGAATTCTTACAGACAAAAAATAAACAAACGATGATGCAGAACAGCTGTTTTATATGTGCTCTTTAAGATGTAAATGTATTCTGAATGTGATATGTATGATAATGGAATTCATTACTGAATGTAGGATATTTATATAATAAGGATATTTACTACTTTTTAAAAGTACTTTTCCCAACGCTGGACGCAGTGTTTGCCAAACTGCCGGCCTGGTGGGCCTCATAGCCCGGAAAGAGTCCTTATCTGCTGGGGAAGATCCCAGTCAGCCTGGTGGGCCTCGTATCTGTGATGGAAGCCTCTGAGCCACATGGGGAAAGTCACCCTCAGCCCATACGGCGTCAAATTCCTCAGCCAGCATGGAAACAACACAACACACACACCTGGAGTGAAGGTCACGCACCTGCGAGCCTGCTTGTTCTTGCGATACATTCTCCAAGTGTAACAGAGGATGAGGATGTAGCAGGTGAGGATGAGGGGTAAAGGGAGGAAGAAGGACGTCACGGTCTGGTAGAGTGTGTACCTGCACACATTGTTTTCAGTTCAGTAAAGTTAGAGACGGTGACCATCTGTCAAAGCATGATTTCATCAGTGGCCAGTTTCTGGTCACACAGCATAACTACAACTACAGAATGATGCATGAGGTCATGCGTGTATATCGACTATTTAACTGCTGTGAGAACAAAACTTTATATCTCCAAAAGCAGAAGTTCACAGTAGAAGGAATAAAACATACTTTAGTTTTAATGCAGGTCAATGTAATCAGTCACTTCGGTCTGTTTCTTTGGTTTATTCATCATGAAATTAACACACACTAAATCTGCACCCTTCGCTTCCCCTTCTCAGCTCTGCACTGGAGGATCAACTGAAGTTCTTACCACAGCACCTCTCTGGGGGACACCAGGTTGAGGGAGCAGCTCTCCAGCCCGTCTCTGAAGCGGATCACTTTGGAGTGCAGCCAGGCCGGCAGCACCATGATGACGGACGTCACCCACACTAACAGATTGATGCGGATCGTCCTGGACCTCGTCCGCAGGCTCATCAGACGGAAAGGATGGACCAGAGCCAGATACCTACAGTGGAGCCATGGAACAGTTCAGTAAAAATCTAATTCACACAGATTTCCCTCTACAGATGTTCAGAGTCTGAATTTTGCTCTGAGTCTACGAGGCTAGTTTAGCTTAGCAAGTAATGGAGGTTTAATAGCTTTAATAGCTGCTCGTTATGGAACAGACTGTATCTGGACACCCATCCTAATGTGAATTTAGGGAAAACACGAAACTTGAGGGCATATTGAGAAACACATGATCTACTGTGTTGTTTATCACTGTTGTTGGAAGAAAACCTCGTATCTCCATTTCTGTCATTTTTCAGTTTTTCAGCGCCTGTTTTTCACTTTTCCAGCGCCTGTTTTTCACTTTTCCAGCGGCTGTTTTTCACTTTTCCAGCGCCTGTTTTTCACTTTTCCAGCGCCTGTTTTTCATTTTTCCAGCGCCTGTTGTCCTTCACCTTGTGGGTAAATTTCAAGATGAATGCACCAAAACAAACAGCTCAAAATGACTTGGGAAGAAGTCTGGGTCCAATGACGTACATTAAAAGTACAGTATGTTTTTCCTTCAGACAACAGCGACATGCAAATGATCCACTGTGGAAGACCCGGTTTTACCCGGTTCCATTTCTAGTGAAAAAAAGTCCATCGATGCTGCAAATATGTAGCTGATTCCAGTGCTGCCTGTCGTTCTGATGCACACTTGTGAACCTTTTCTGAGTGAGAAGAGCGAAAGAATCAATCAAAGTGCTGATCACATCAACCAACATTGCAGGACTCATTTCACTGCATTAGTGGACGAGAAAATGGTTTACCGGGCGATTGAGAAGGAGACCCTCAGATTAGATTTAGTAAGGTTGGTGGTCTTCATTTTTCACAAGTTCCACAAGTGAAACACGACAACAAACGAATGGGTTTCTCAAAACAAATGCTGCTCTAAATGGCGTTAACACTCCTCAAACAGCTCCTACTTCATCCACAGACCTGTCAATCACTTTAGTTCCTAAATAAACACTGTTCTGTGACAGAAAATGATGTGATAAAGCTACGACTCTAAAGTCTGAAGCAGCAGCTCCTCTCAGATGACCCTCTGGTACCGGGGCAGCTTAAGTCCAGTGGCATTTAAAGGCCAAAGCTGAGAGTGTGGATGTACAGATGATGGTTTATTAGAGGCTGAAGAAGAACTGTCCTCGGCGCACTGCTCACCTGAAACAGCCCTAATCATCTCAAGCATAACAACTTAGAGGTAACGAGGTAACAACTTAACGGTAACAGCTACTTAAACAGTGATTTTCAAAGAATGAACAAACACAGAGCAGATCAAAAGAGTCAAATATGTAGTTAATGAACATAAAAACGGCAACAGCCACTGAAACCACACTACACAGATGATAAACGTACCGCATGTGTGTATAAAACACATTATAAAATGACTTTATACAGCAAGAACGATCTTCTTCTTCTTCTTCTTCTTCTTCTTTCGGCTGCTCCCTTTAGGGGTCGCCACAGCGGATCATCTGCCTCCATCTTGCCCTGTCCACTGCCTCCTCTACTTTCACACCAACCATCTCCATGTCCACCTTCACTACATCCATAAACCTTCTCTGAGGTCTACCTCTTCTCCTTCTACCCGGCAGCTCCATCTCCAACATTCTTTGACCAATACAGCAAGAACGATACAGAGAATAAAAAATATGAGCACCGTGTAACCAGTGGAGCATCTGAAGGTGTTAAGTAATTATGTTGCAGGCAACTCACAACATGCAACCAGGTGCATGAAGGTTTCACCGTGTAAAGCCAGCTTTATCCTCAAAGTGCTCAAACACATTGACACATTAATAAGACCAATGCATTGTGGGGTGTGGGATGTGCAGAAATGATGCAGGTGGCCTCATTTTCCTGTGATTGTGCTGAATTTCTCCCCGGAAACAGGAAATCCCACGAGACGCTCTCGTCTAAAAGGTCAGCAGACGTGAACTGGAGCAGACCGATCGAGAACTGCCACACAAATAAATAAATAAATAAATAAACTTTTTTTTTTGTTGACAGCTGAGACCACGGAGAAAATGGCAGAACTGCTTTAGTCTGAATGCGTCCCGGAGAATCTCCACCGATAGGATTTAGCACTTGCCTGGATACAATCAGTCCTGAGGCCAAAAACTCTAATCAGGTCCTCCAGTCTGTCTGGAAAAGAACCGCCGTCGGCCTCGAGATGCTCGGCAAACTGAGATTTCACTGCCACAGGTGTTTCTCATAAACCGATAAAGTCTCTCGCTTTAATAGGGGGGGCGGGGGTCATCACCTGCGTCAGCAACAGGTGGAACTGAAGGAATCTGAATTCACTGAATTAGTCAATCACCGAGCGCGTGGATATTTGTGTGCAGTGTTCTCCGTGTTCTCCGTGTTCTCCGTGTTCTCCACGTCTCCAAGTCTGCTGGGAAATTAGAGACTGGCTCAGGCTCCTCATCAGGCTCATTGAGAGAAAGCCAAGAGTGGGCAAAGCTGCATCAAAGCTAAGGTGTGTTTGTGGGGAGGGGTTGTACGGGTGTGGTGGGGGGGGGGGGGGGTTGTGTACCTTGAAGAATATTCAAAACCAATTCCAAAAAAATGAGGACAAGATTAGTAAATTCTGTTGGATCTGTATTAAAAACTGAAAATGATGTAAAAACTCAACATTTTGTGTTTTACTTTATGAACTTGTTTTTTTTTATGTCCTTTCTGTTCTTTGTTTTTGTGAACATGAGCGCTTTCGCAACACGTCCCCCAGCGTTACTCCACACTTCCTTTTGACAGAGCTGAAGAAACATTTGGGGATTTTGAGTCTGGAAAGTCGATTTGATGCTGAAGTTATTCGAAAATGTAAAGAGACACATTAAAGTCGTCTCGTGTCACAGCTAACAGGCTAACGCACCGATAAAAGACTTAAAGCTCAGGTCTTCACAGAAGGAGTTACCGTAACGCTGTATAATAGTAGAATATGTGGCAACATTTTCTATGAATTTGTAAACATTGATAAGCACATTTATAACATGTTATAGTGCATTCATATGGCATTATAAACATGGTTATAAATATTTATAAAAATGCACTACACTGTATTACACTTTATAGCTATGTTTATTATGCATGATGAATTGTTAATATAATGCATTATAAGTAATGTTAATAACATGTTATACTATGAGAAGTCAGTCCCAGCTTGGAGAGCATAAAGTAAAACTTAATGCAAAGTTTATTTACTGAGATTTACAGTGTTTTACTTGAGCGTGAGGTCACTGTGGAGTGAAGGTCTGGAGAGGGAACATATAATATGTTATGAATGTGTTTATAGATGCTTACAAACATGACATTCATAGAAAGTGTTAGCGAATATGCTAATCTCATGTCTGTTCCAGCTTAAACTGCCTGTATTTAAACCAGAGCAAATACATTCAATCAAATACCGAGACGAGATAATCCCGCTAGCTTAAAGCGTCACAAGCAGAAATGAGCATCTTAAGAGAATTAACGCACCACATAAAACAGAAATGGAACTGTTTGTAAAGCTACTCCTTTCATGCTTCCATGGTGGTAGATCTCCGTGTAAACATGGTTAAAAAGCTGAGCTGAAATGACACTTTTACCGTAAGCGTAGACTATAAACATAGTCCTCTATTTATTTATGTGGACCAATTTACCAAATTAGTTTAGACTAATTTTTTATTATATAGCTCTATATATAATATATATTATATTACAAAAAAGCTGTTTCCATAACTTAGATATTTACAGTGATTGTGTCCTGATCTATTTAAACCTAAGGAATTCACTGAGATAGTAAAAAGCTAATTACACACAAAAATCATTGTTTATAGGGTTTTTCTATTGGCTGTCCAAGACCAACCCCAAAAAACGCACTTAATAATATAATAACAGTATTAATATAATTAATAATTAATAACACAATTACGCCGTTTTTAAGATCGGTCGTTTCCTTTTAAAGTCAGGTTGAAATATTCCGACTCATCATGAGTTTATTTTTTACATTAAAAAGCTATTTTAAAAAGTGCTATCCCACGTTTTCAGGTCACTACTGAAAGAGGCTCAGTCTGTAGGCGGAGCCTTATTGTCGCCCCGCCCCAGCACTCTAGAGCAGGAAGTGGGGCTGCATCCCTGTCCCTCATGGCCACATGGTGAGCAGTTAGATCCCAGTGCTTTGAAGTAAATGTGTCCCAAAGTCTGAAAGTCAGTGAGGAACCTTGAGCTGTCACTACTAAAACAATCAAGCAGACATATTTTCGTGTTTTAGTAAAGAATGTGATGATTTTCTGTGCGACCCACCTGTCCAGGCTCATAGCGGTCATTACCGCAGCGCATGCCACTTGGTTGCAGTTGTCCATGGAGGTGATAACGGTGCAGAGGGTGCTGCCGAACACCCAGTGCCCCCCACGTGCCCACTGATGGATGAGGAAGGGCATTACAGTCACATGAACGAGGTCGGCTACAGCCAGGTTACCCACGTACACGTCTGGCACGGTCTTCTTACTGGACCTGGAATCACCAGAGCTGCAGTGAGTGGAGTTTATCGAGGAATGTGTTATTAATAGACACCGAACATCTAAAGCTGAACTAAATCACACTGACAGTGCTTTGTATTACAGACCCAAGTCCAAAAAAGTTGAAATGCAAAATAAAAAAAAAATAAAAACTGATTTGCACTTCCACTTTGATCTGTTCTGAAAGGAAAGCAGAACAAAGAGAAGATATAATGTAACTTATCAGCTTCACTGTTTTTTGTAAATATCTGCTCATTTTGATATTTATGTCAGCAACACGTTGCTTTACCATTCCCAATGTTCAGAATCAAAAGGAGCATCCAGGACAGGACACCTGCAAAAAACACCAGCAAATATCCAGCTGTGTGAGAACAGCGTAACTCCAAGTTTTCCAAGGATTTCATATTATATATATATATATATATATTTTCCCAGTCCAGCTATGAAACTCAAGTGTTTAAAAACTCCAGCAGCACTGCTGTGTTTGATCCACTCGTACCAGCACAACACACACTAGCACACTAACACCATGTTAGTTCAGGGCTCAGAATAATCCACCACACATAACGTCATGAGCAATGACCAGCTAATTAGGTCACTAGTGCACTTTATCGCAAATGACTTTTTTTTTAAAGAGAAACACATTTTCACTCCACAGTGTAAGTAGGTTTAATTTCAGGACTCTTACGGCAACAAATGCTAAAAACATCTGTATGATACTTAAAACAGTGTGTTATATTAAACAACGAAGAAAATGACCAAAGACAAGAAATATGATTAAAGTACTGCTTAAAAATGCTGACCAGACCTTTCTGAGGATGGCCTGGGCGTGGCCCTTTCAGTCTACTGAGCATGCGTGATTGACAGCCCTCTAGGGGCAGTCGTGGGCTGGAGGTTAGGGAACTGGCCCTGTGACCGGAAGGTTGTTGGGTCAAACCCCAGCGCCGATGGTCCATGACTGAGGTGTCCTTGAGCAAGACACCAGTTGCTCCCCGGGTGCTGAGGATAGGGCTGCCCCCCGCTACGGGCAAGTGTGCTCACCGCCCCCTAGTGGGTGTGTGTGCGCACACTAGTATGTGTTTGGTGTTTCATTGCACAGATGGGTTAAATGCAGAGGTGAAATTTCCCCGTTTGTGGGATTAAAAAGTGTCACTTATTAGGAAAGAAGTGTAGATCTTCCCACAGAAGCCACACATTCAGCAGTGAATCAGCAGGAGAACCACATTTATAGCAAATCACCGACTTTTGAAATCTGCTAAATTATCTCACAACATACAGCGCAGTCGATGCAGAGCGACGCAAACGAACCCTCCTGAGTTAATCAGCGTAGCGTTTTCTATCAGGGGCATTTCAGGTCTGGGACTCCAGTGTAATCACTCTGTGAGTGCGGCTCATTACAGCAGGTGAGAGGGCTGCTATCTCGCCTCTGGCGTGCTGTGGTGAGGACCTGAACCCCCTGAGCCAGTCTGTGTAAACACAATACAGACCAAAGGCGTCTAAAGACTGAACGGGCCAAAGACAGAACGAACCGCTGTCTTATCTCTGCAGAACGTCTTTGATTTGTGGAAAAGGTGAGTATCTGATGCTGTTTTGAACTGTGCATGTTTTTTTTATTACTCTTTAATAAGCTCTGAATCTGAATATGGCTCTGAAGCGAGGCTGAGGCTCGTTTAAAATCATTATAATATACTCAAGTACAAAAAACCTCTTATGCACTGAGGAGCCGTTTCATAAAAGCATGTAGGCACTCAAGGCCGCGTTACAGGGATGTGCTATGCATCATGTTCTCATACAGTGATATGGAGAGTCTGGCAGCTTATTGCTTCGATATTACAAGACATTAAAAACCGAGATGTCAATAAAATCAGGGAGTGCAGAGAACAGCGTGATTCAGACAGTTTGGTGGACACTGCAGTGATTGCACATCACAATCACAATCTGCCCAATCAGTTGTAATCTTTCACCCACAGGACTTTTGTTTACATCTTTTATTTCAAAGTTAATTTTCTGCTTTGATCTGGATCAAGGCAACAGAATGTCAAGTACAAACGCACCCTAAATAAACCCCTTCACACCAGGCCATCTGCAAACATGTTCATACATGTCCTACATTGACACACACTATATTTCCAAAAGTGTTCACTCCCCCATCCAAATCACTGAGTTCAGGTGTTCCAGTCACTTCCATGGCCACAGGTGTATAAAGCCGAGCCCCTAGGCCTGCAGACTGCTTCTACAGACATTAGTGAAAGAATGGGTCGCTCTCAGGAGCTCAGTGAGTTCCAGCGTGGTACCGTGATCGGACGCCACCTGTGCAGCAAGTCCAGTCGTGAAATTTCCTCACTACTAAATATTCCACAGTCCACTGTCAGTGGGATTATAACACAGTGGAAGCGATTGGGAACGACAGCAACTCAGCCACGAAGTGGTCGGCCACGTAAAATGACAGAGCGGTCAGCGGATGCTGAGGGGCATAGTGCGCAGAGGTCACCAACTTTCTCCAGAGTCACTCACTACAGACCTCCAAACTTCATGTGGCCTTCAGATCAGCTCAAGAACAGCGTAGAGAGCTTCATGGAATGGGTTTCCATGGCCGAGCAGCTGCATCCAAGCCTTACATCACCAAGCGCAATGCAAAGCGTGGAATGCAGTGGAGTAAAGCGCCGCCACTGGACTCTAGAGCAGTGGAGACGAGTTCTCTGGAGTGACCAATCACGCTTCTCTGTCTGGAAACCCGATGGATGAGTCTGGGTTTGGCGGTTGCCAGGAGACGGTACTTGTCTGACTGCATTGTGCCGAGTGTAAAGTTTGGTGGAGGGGGGATCATGGTGTGGGGGTGTTTTTCAGGAGTTGGGCTCGGCCCCTTAGTTCCAGTGAAAGGAACTCTTAAAGCTTCAGCACCAAGAGATTTTGGACAATTTCATGCTCCCAACTTTGTGGGAACAGTTTGGGGACGGCCCCTTCCTGTTCCAACATGACTGCACACCAGTGCACAAAGCAGGTCCATAAAGACGTGGATGAGCCAGTTTGGTGTGGAAGAACTCGACTGGCCTGCACAGAGTCCTGACCTCAACCCCATAGAACACCTTTGGGATGAATTAGAGCGGAGACTGTGAGCCAGGCCTTCTCGTCCAACATCAGTGTCTGACCTCACAAATGTGCTTCTGGAAGAACGGTCAAAAATTCCCATAAACACTCCTAACCCTTGTGGAAAACCTTCCCAGAAGAGTTGAAGCTGTTGTAGCTGCAAAGGGTGGGCCGACATCATATTAAACCCTATGGATTAAGAGTGGGACGCCACTCAAGTTCATATGCGTGTGAATCCAGATGACCAAATACTTTTGGAAATTTAGTTCCGTGTTCCGTGTCTAGATTGTGTCTGGATAAACTTTGGCTGGATTTCATTTACAATTTCCACTAAAATGCTCCATCTTACAATCCGATTACTTTTCTCACATAAAAAAGTTCCTGGTTTGGGAAAACTTCAGCTTTGCGTATCCTCTGCCTTTTCGTTCATGGAATTGCACACGGACAACGAAAATGCACATCGTTTAAACTTGCGTTAAGTGATCTGATCACCGCGGGTGACAACAGCTGACCTTTAATCCCCTCTCTCTTGATCTACTGCCTTTGTTTTACTCCAGTAATTGTGTCATTTTAATTACGCTTGATCTGATCACTGCGTTCAGTACGACTGACCACAACTTTCTCTCGGTTGCCTTAATCTACGACTGCATTCAGCTGAAAACATGCGCCTGACTGTCCTCTGACTTTAAAGATGCCGCATCTGCTGCTCAGATGTAGAGATTTACTTCCTCAGCAGCTCCCATTACGTCCGACTTCCCGCGAGGCACCGTGTTAGGCCTGTTTTATTTTCTTCCTACATTCTTCCACTTGGTGGAGTTTATCCAGAATGTGCCATTTCTTATCACTGTTACGCAGACGTACCGTACCGACCCCTGAACCCGGGGAAGAGAAGGCTTTAAACGCGGGAGTGGTGCTGTATGAGGAGCGGCCGTGATTTTTACCTGTGTTTCTCAGAGATTTTGATCATGCCAGTCGTTTTAGCAGCTTTTAGCTACTATGAAACCAGCCATAGCCATCATGTCAGGTATATGAACCCTGAGTGAATTGGCATGTTGGTAAAAGCTCCCATATTCTTTGGGAAAAGGAGATTCCTAAGTGTTGAAACCAAATCCAGCCAAAATATTCTGCCCTACCTCAAGTGTGAAACACTGGCCATTACAATGTGGAATGAAAGGAATTGGGCTGATGTTATGCAGTGACTGCTGGCTGTGAATTCCCAAACTCCCAAACTGTGGATTTCTGTGTGTGTGTGTGTGTGCGTGTTTGCGCGTGCGTTTTTCTGTGTGTGTGTGTGGTGTGTGTGTGTGCGCGCGCGCATGTTTTTCTGTGTGTATGTATGTGTGTGTGTGCGCATGTTTTTCTGTGTGTATGTATGTGTGTGTGTGCGCATGTTTTTCTGTGTGTGCGCGTGCTTTTTTCTGTGTGTGCGTGTGTGTGTGTGTGTGTTTGCGCATGTTTTTCTGTGTGTGTGTGTGTGTGTGTGTGTGTGTTTGCGCATGTTTTTCTGTGTGTGTGTGTGTGTTTGCGCATGTTTTTCTGTGTGTGTGTGTGTGTGTGTGTTTGCGCATGTTTTTCTGTGTGTGTGTGTGTGTGTGTGTTTGCGCATGTTTTTCTGTGTGTGTGTGTGTGTGTGTGTGTGTGAGTGTGTGTGTGTCTGTTCTCCCTCTCTGTCTATGTATCCATGTCTGTGTTTGAAGTCTCTCCCTGTGTATCTTCTCTCTCTCCCTCTGGATCCTCTGTGCCAGGCAGGAAAGTACTGAGTGTTTCTCGCTGTAATGAATTTAAATTAGCTGCCAGGTTTAAAACACACTGTGCTTTACACTGCAGGACCGTCTCTACCACAGACCAGGAGTTGGCAACATGCTGCTCCAGGGGGAAACATGTGCCTCTTTAATGTCCTGTTGTGGCTCCACAGCTGAATTAGATCATTAGGTAATAATAAAATAATCGTCTTCACTGTAAAATAAAGCTCTGCTGATCCTTCAACACAGTAAATGGTCTTAAACACTGGAGTTACTGTAGAACTGCTGATTCACCCTTTACCCTTGAAGATCAGCTGGTCACCATAGCAACACAGACTCGACAGCAGTCTCGCCCAGCTAGTAGCTAATGACACGGCAAAGAGAGAGATTTAAGACGGACTTGGAGACAAATGGACTGATTTGTGTTTATAATCACTCCAGTGATCCAGCGGTTTCCTGATACATTTAATCTGCAACAAGTGCAAAGTCTTCTATCCCTCCTTAAACGGTGTCTAAAAGTTTGTGGACACTCCTACTTACAATAAACTCAGCTGCATTAAGGTCACTCACTGCTGACACTGGAGGTCAAATACACTCATAGCTTGTATAATCTTCATAGAAAAGCATTGACAATAGAACAGGATGCTGTGGAGCAGCACTGGGTCCCCCAGCACTGGGCTGTGGAGCCGTGGAACTCCACACACACACACACACACACACACACACACACACACAGAGTACAGTACTGTGCGAAAGAAATACATATATATATATATATTTTTTTTTTTTTTAACTGAGAAAAAGATTGTGATTCCGTCTCCGCAGCTCAGGACGCGCTGAGGTTTAGTCTGTTCGGTTTTAAATAAGATCTGCTCCCAAACCTTCTGTGCAGTGGCGCTGCTGTTTCACATGAGCAGCCACCTGCCCAACCAGGGAGAAAAGAGCAGCAGGAGTGCCGAAAGATTTACAGATGGGCTCCCCTGAGCCGGCCCTCCTGGGAATCGAGCCACAAATAAGGAGTGATGACACATTTAAACTCTGCAAGTGGAGCAGGATGAGCATGTGCCACCAGCCTGTCTCTACACGGAGAAACAACCGCGGCTTCCACAGCGAATCACTGTTTCCTGAAGGATTCATTCTGACGGATTGGAGAACGAGATCCCAGAGGAACCGTTCAGCCTCATGTCAGACAGAGGATCAGAACCATCTGAGGCAAAGAGCATCTTTTCCACTCACTCAATTCCCTCTGCTGATAAAATGTGATTCATATGTTTTATGTGGGCCATTTCACCTCATCTACATCAACTCACTCTAATTCATGCAGATTCTTCAGAAGGGAGCCAATGAAACGACAGGTTATTATCATATTACTTCCCTAAAATAACATATTTAAGCGCTGTGCTGTTGCAGCACAGGAGACGCTACTGCACCAGCTGTGCTGTGTACTGCACATCAGGGTCGCGGGGATGCTGGAGCCTAAACAAAATAAACAGGATATACTTATTTTTTGTGTTATAAAATTAAATAAAACTCATTTGTTAAAATTGCATCTCCAATCCAATGCATGAAAGTTTAGGTTTCTAACTTTAACGTCATGAGTTTTTACTCCAGCCCAATTACGACCGTTTTTAATCGGTCCATTCTTCATGAAATATTCACACAATGTAAAGAGCAGCTGTTCTTTTTTCACATAGAGTAAAAACCTATGGGAGACCGTCAGCATTGTGAGGGTTATGACTGTGACTTGCTCTCACATGGCGTCATCAGCGCCTCTGACAGGTCCGGTCCAGACTTCACACTCAGGTCAGACGAGTCCATCAGGTTCCAGCCAGACTCTCCGATGTGTATTCGTTAAGAAAGGTACCTTGAATGAATCTGTACTGAATGTTAACCGTGGCAGGAGCTCAGCTGTGGTGTAGCTCTGTCAGCAGTTCATTTTCCATATTCTCACATTCGGTGAGTGAGCCTCCTACACAGACAGCAGACTGGACATCCATTAGGTCATTACCCCAGTCTCATTAAGAGTTTTTCTATGAGTGCCAAAAATACGGCATCATTATCATCATCTTTAACCGTTTAGTCCAGATAGGGTCACGGTAGCAGTTGAGAGAGCAGAGAATCCCAGGTGACCCTGTCCCCCACAACTTCGTCCACCTCATTCCCGGGGACCCCGAGTCACTTTCAGGCCAACTTGGAGATATGATGCCTCCAGCAAGTCCTAGGATTACCCCAGGGTCTTGCCCCAGTCGGCTGTGCCTGGCACACCCCCACCAGGAGGCGTCCAGGGGGCATCCGGATCAGATGCCCAAACCACCTCAGCTGGCTCTTCTCAGTGTGGAGGAGGAGCAGCTCCACTCTAAGCCCCTCCTGGATGAGCTCCTCACACTACCACATTACTGCTGCCGCCTGTCTTACGGACCATCTCACCATCCCTATTCCCATCACTTGTGAACAAGACCCCGAGATACTGAAACTCCTCCACCTGGAGCAGCTCCTCCCCCCTTATAGCACTGCAACAGTTTGTTCTATTTATCTCAGTATAGACGCTACAAAAATGCATCTAATGGAATTAACGGCCCATCTGTTACTGTTTTAATGGCTTGAATAAATCAATTAACTTGGCACTTTTTAGTATTCATTGTCAGTTTTGGCAGCAAATTACCAAACCAACACAAAGTTGCGTCGCTACCGCCTTTAAACTAGCAAAATATCCTGCTCCAAAGAAAGATGCCACTCATCTGACATGAAGACCCTCCTGTCCTTTTCAGCTGTAGGCTTCGAGCAGCTGCTTGTGTTAAGAGATGCAGGTGAAGCTGCTTCAGTCATGATTACAGTATCCTGCTACTCAAACTAGGCCGGGTAGCGGAGATGAGTTGCTGTACACGTCCAAGTGGAGCACGTCTGCTCTTCACACAAACCCAAGATCCTGATAGTCCCACTCTAATATCCTGGGGGTGGAAGTCACCAGTTCCATCACAATGTGATCCTACATCAATTATTTTAGCCAGTGATACAGCAATGCTAGATGCACCACAATGCAATGCAAGTTGGCTGGATACTGCAGTCAATCTGAAATGACACTGTGGTGTCCGAACACCCCAACCTTAAAACCATGTGCACTGTTCTGCTCAGGTTTACGAGTTGACTGACATGTTTTGTCCAAACGTTGTGCAGCTTTAAGGTGCGTTTCCTCTCGTTTGATGGGCGGGTCAGAGATGTTACCTGATCAGCAGTGACGTGTATATAAAACCCCGCCGTATTAAAAAGGCAGCACAAAGACGATTCTAATAAAGTCTCTACACATGCAGATGCTGCAGCTTAGTGCACACAGCTACTGAAGAAGATGCATCTGTCATATTTATTGTCCAAAATTTAAAGATAAGCGCGTCAAGAATTCTCAGCTGCCACGGCTGCGACGTGAGTGTAACAGGGAGGGTTCAGTGCACAGATTCCGTTTAAATAACAGCAGATCTCCGTGGAGTTACTCTGTCCAACGGCAGTTATTTAGCCTTTAGTTGTGAGGACTCTTATTGTGATGTGCAGGGCTGCGTGAGTTTTGCGGTAAACAGTGCCTAGCAGTGACAGCTGAGTGCCCGCCTGGGCTCCAGCGCCAGTTTCCCTTTGTTTCTCCAAGCTGTTTCTGAGTTATTCAATCAATATATACACTATATTTCCAAAAGTTCCAAGAGTGGCGTCCCATTCTTAATCCATAAGGTTTAATATGATGTCGGCCCACCCTTTGCAGCTATAACAGCTTCAGCTCTTCTGGGAAGGCTTTCCACAAGGGTTAGGAGTGTTTATGGGAATTTCTGACCGTTCTTCCAGAAGCACATTTGTGAGGTCAGACGCTGATGTTGTGTGCAGGCCAGTCAAGTTCTTCCACACCAAACTGGCTCATCCGTGTCTTTATGGACCTGCTTTGTGCACTGGTGTGCAGTCATGTTGGAACAGGAAGGGGCCGTACCCCAAACTGTTCCCACAAAGTTGGGAGCATGAAATTGTCCAGAATCTCTTGGTGCTGAAGCTTTAAGAGTTCCTTTCACTGGAACTAAGGGGCCGAGCCCAACTCCTGAAAAACACCCCCACACCATGATTATACACCTGTGGCCATGGAAGTGACTGGAACACCTGAATTCAGTGATTTGGATGGGGGAGTGAATAGTTTTGGAAATATAGTGTGTATACACACACACACAAACACACACACAAACGCGCACACACACACACACATATATATATATATATATATATATATATATATATATATATATATATATATACACATACCAGCTTCATGAGGAGCTGACTGGCTGATTGACACAGCATCAGCTCTTCATCTCAAGGAGAAGACAGCTTGATTTCTTTAGAGCTTTTTCATCAACGTATAATTCCATGTTTCATCGTATTAAAGTCTTCTTCGTATTCTTAACTGAAAACCTTCATCTGAGCAGGTGCAGCAGGAGCTTTGATCTTTCCTGTAATTACATGAATAGTCATTTTTATTAATTGAATCTTTCATATCAATGTATTTCCACTTCTGCAGGATTCATTGCTTGAAAAATCTGATGCACTGAAAATGTGTATTTCATTTGCACATGAATAATATATTTCATCAAAATATGTCTGATCTCTCGCCTTTATTTGGTGATGACCTGTTACAGCACCTGTTACATTCACATCCCACCTGATCCAGCCTGCACTGCTGTAAATACCCCATACATTCAGCTTCTGTCTGTCTGTACTGACCATCACAGGCATCAGTGACAACAACTGACCAGTGACATCTTTCTGATCACAAAATGTTTCAGCACGGACTGCGAGGGCAAAATAGACCAATATAGAGTCAAATGAAGCAGAATGTGCCGATCATTAGGGCTGTGGTGCCATGACAACACGCGCTCAGTCTCAGCTTTGTGTGCAGGTGAGCTGGAGGTGGACTGGGAGCGTTATTAATATATAGTCATATATTACTGACTGCGGCTCAATGAAGCTTCATCAACAGAGCCAGTCAGCCCACAGAGCATCAACACAGTGATGAGACACGTTTACACACGTCCAGCCTCATACACACCACAATATCCTTCTATTCATATTATAATAAAACAGCTTTTTTCTGATTTAATGTGAACGTGGGCATCTCTTAAAGGGGGACTCCAAACATTTCTCAAAAAACAATCTACATAATCATGTAATAATCATAATCAAACACAGTCATGTACATAAAACAGTCTTTCAGAGCGCTTTGGTGTAAAATACTCTATTAACAGTGGTGGTGATGGGAACCAGACGTCCCCCTCTAAAAGCTCCTCACAGTGGTGGTGATGGGAACCAGACGTCCCTCTAAAAGCTCCTACATGAACTGGTTCTGAATTCCCTGCCTGATGACTGAGACGCTGTTTTATAGGAAAATGTTGGTTTAAATGATATTTTACTCCATTCATGGTGGAGAGATAGGACTGAGGAGGAGGCAAAACTGTCCCAAAAGAAAACGTATTATTTCCGATTTATGACTATTTCATCATCACCAGCGTTACACATGAAGCCCAGAAGGCACGTGCAGCTTCACTGGTGGTTTTGGAGGGTTAATAAAAGGTTGTATGTACCTCTGTGCTGTGGACGTGTTCACTCCTCCCCTTTAATTATCTTCCACGCAACTTTTAATTGCCTGTTCACGTCAATTAGCAGCCAGTGCCGAGTGGGTTCGTAGTAAATAGATTTAAACCCACCTTAAAATAGTCACCAGCACGAGGATGTTCCCCACGAGTCCAGTGGAGCAGAGGAAGCCGATGAAGACGGGCAGGATCTTGGTCTCGGTCAGGTGCACTAGGCTGCTGTAATCCTCCTCCGTAGCTCCTCCTGTCCCATTAGCTCCAGAGCCGCTGTCCAGTTTGAGGGTTTCGTTTCCCGCGCTGGTCTCCAGCTCCATGGCCAGTCCGAGAGGATGTGGAGGCTTCCCTGGACACAGTCTCTCCTCCTGAGGCTCCGCTCAGAGGCCGGACTCAGAGGGCAGAGAGGAGAAACCTGCACGCTCCTCCATGCCTCTCCACCAAACAGCGGAGCGCCCGGAGACTAAACGAGGCTGCGGAGGCTTCTCCCACCTGTATGCAGACATGGCCCGCCCCCTCTGCTGCCATTGGCTAATAGAGGCCTATTTGCGCCAGGATCGCATGACGGAGCGCGGTCTTACAGCAGGATTGGCTGATAGAATCGGAATCTTTATTCATCAAGTAGCAGGTGTACAACCAACGGGTTACCTATTCAATTATAATAATAATAATAATAATAATAATAATTATTATTATTATTATTATTATTATTATTATTATTATTAGTATCACTATTATTATTATTATTATTAGTAGTAGTAGTAGTAGTAGTAGTAGTATCACTATTATTATTATTATTATTATTATTAGTAGTAGTAGTAGTAGTAGTAGTAGTATCACTATTATTATTATTATTATTATTATTAGTATCACTATTATTATTATTATTATTATTATTATTATTATTAGTATCACTATTATTATTATTATTAGTAGTAGTAGTAGTAGTAGTAGTAGTAGTAGTATCACTATTATTATTATTATTATTATTATTATTATTATTATTATCATTTTTTTTTTTTTTGCGATTAAATGTTTTTATTTTTATTTTTAAGACAGTGCTCCAGTGTAATACAAAATACAGTAAGCAACAAAATTCATAGCAACAAAATGAAGCACCGGACTCTGTGCAGGCCAGTCGAGTTCTTCCACACCAAACTGGCTCATCCACGTCTTTATGGACCTGTTTTGTGCGCCGCTGACCGCTCTGTCATTTTACGTGGCCGACCACTTCGTGGCTGAGCTGCTGTCGTTCCCAATCGCTTCCACTTTATAATCCCACTGACAGTTGACTGTGGAATATTTAGTAGTGAGGAAATTTCACGACTGGACTTGCTGCACAGGTGGCGTCCGATCACGGTACCACGCTGGAATTCACTGAGCTCCTGAGAGCGACCCATTCTTTCACTAATGTCTGTAGAAGCAGTCTACAGGCCGAGGGGCTCGGCTTTATACACCTGTGGACATGGAAGTGACTGGAACACCTGAACTCAGTGATTTGGATGGGTGAGTGAAAACTTTTGGAAATATAGTGTGTGTACATTAACTGTGTGAAAGTCTGAGGCACGCAAGACACATTTTCAAAATCTATGTATTTGTGTAGTTTGTGTTTATTTGCTGAGAAAAGTTAATATTTGAATAAACAAAATTTATAGAATATTAATTAATAATGTTTATCCATCCATCCATCCATCCATCCATCCATCCATCCATCCATCCATCCATCCATCCATTTTCTAAGCCGCTTCTCCCTCAGGGTCATAGGAGGTGCTGGAGCCTATCCCAGCAGTCATCAGGTGGAAGGCAGGATACACCCTGTACAGGCCAGTCCATCGCAGGCCAGACAGACACAGACAGTCCCTCACACCCAGGGGCAATTCAGCATGTCCAGTCAGCCGGACTGCATGTTTATTTCATCCACAGTAGGAGTTGAAATTTAATCATGAATGTGAGCTTAAAGTCTTCAGACTTTAATTTAAGAGCACTGAGTGAGTGTAGAGTAAAACACAGGGGGGCGACAGTTTCACCACAAGAAGCGTTCTTTATTAAACACCAGGGCACATAAAGGCACATATATACAGCCAAGCGGGGGTGGGGTCACCACTGACCACACAAAACAACACTAACTTCAAACTGACAAAAAACAACATAAACAACATTTAAGTCTCTTTTTCCGGAGGGTGCATATTCCCCATGAGCCTCTTGGCATAGCCATCAGAATGGCCACATCTCACAATCTGGCCAGTAGAGGGTCACTAGAGTATTTACACAAAGTTTGGGTGAACAGTGTAACATCTTCAAACTTAAACCCCATTTTGATATTATTGGCTACATCTTAAACAATAAGCCCATGCCCTTGGGGCAGTCATGGGCTGGAGGTCAGGGATCCAGCCTCGTGACCGGAAGGTCACCGGTTCGATCCCCAGAGTCGACAGCACATGACTGAGGCGTCCTTGAGCAAAACACCTAACCCCCACCTGCTCCCCGGGCGCTGCGGATTGGGCTGCCCACCGCTCCGGGCAAGTGTGCTCACTGCCCCCTAGTGTGTGTGTGTGTGCGCGCTCACTAGTGTGTATGTGGTGTTTCACTTCACGGATGGGTTAAATGCAGAGGTGAAATTTCCCCATAGTGGGACTAATAAGGGTCACTTAATCTTAATCTTAACACAGTGGTGAGCTCAAACACACCAAATGACCTGAAAGGCCACAGAAAGCAACTGTGATGATGTACAGCTGGTGATACAGATGGTGTCCATCACAGCAATCGGCCAGATCAATAACACTGTCCAGACATGTCTGTGTCAAAATGGACAATCGAGAGATGACCTGAGCAGCGTGAATACAGAGGGTTCACCACACGAGCGAAACCACTGGTAAACCTGAAACATGAAGACCTGATTGGAGTTTGTCAAAAACGCTTATGCAGTTCTGAAACAACATCTCATGTTCTGGAACATCTTATTGAGACAAAGAGAAAAGTCTGGAGAAGTGAATGAACTGCTTTGGATTCACACCACATCTGTGAAGCATGGCGGAGGTAGTGTGACGGCACGGGCATGTGTGGCTGCTAATAGAACGGCCTCCTTTTCATTTATTGATGATGTGACCGCTGACAAAAGCAGCTGGACGGCACTTCACAGCGCAGAAGGACTTTTACCTTATTGACTTTTTTCAGTCAAAGAAGTGGAAAAGTCAATCAGCTGACCTCAGTCCGATCCAGCAGGCATTTCACTGACTGAAGGTAAGACAGGCGGCGGACAGACTGAACTTGAAGACATCGGCAGTAAAGGCCTGGCAGAGCTTCAGGATCGAGAACGACAATTTCATTTACGATTCTGCGAGTTTGTCCAATTGAAATAGTTCGACCGAGGGACCCCAGAACACACCGACATGTGAAAAAGTTGAAAATCTGCACTTTAGGCTAATATTTAATATGGAATGTTAACTCCAATATGCCAATATCCAATTTAATTATAATAATAATAATAATAACTGTTTATTACATACAGGACTGTCTACTGTGTTGGTTCCACTGTGCATCTTCCTGACATGACAATAATATTTGCGTCTTTAAGCTTCTGTATGTAGAAGTGTTGCTTCTGTTTAGTCACATATTGATCATCTTTTCATGTTATGTATAAACTGATCAATGTATTTCTATTCTGTATGTACTCTTTCACGCTAGCGTGATGCTACACTCAGTGTTTGAGCTTACAGTGGTCTCAAAGGGAGTATATTTTATCAGACTGGCAATAAATCAAAAAGCCCTTTCAGCCTTCTCTGCTCTGTCCAGAAGATGCTCTGCTGCTCTGGCGAGGAAACTATTCCAAGAAGAGGCACTTGTGTCTGGCTAAGTGTGGCCCAGTCCTCCAGACAGGCACTGGCTGTAGCTCAGAGATCGTATCACCAGAAAAAAATCAACAATTTCCACTTTTGACGAATTTCATTACTGCTGTACAGAGTTTTGAGAAGAGAAGTGGTCATTCAGGTTTTCAGCTGCCTCTGTGTCCAATGGACTTCAAGAGCCTTCGAGTTCAACAGACCCCTCTTCTTCTCAGGAGACGTGAGCCGTGGACTTTCACTGTCATTAGTATAGAAGCCACGGCCACGTTTGGTGCTAGCAGAGAAACAGCTGTCATTGTAAGCAGGAGCGCTTTTCAGCCTTTTGTCCAAAGTCATGCTACAAATAAAGGCTTTCATTTCTGGTTAAATGCCATGGAAATTCATCTGTGTACTTGTAGGGTTTCAGTATGAATATGTGCTGCTGCTTGACCATGAATGTTGAAAGGCTGCTAAATGTTAGAAGGCTTAATAAGACAGTAATGAAACCACATAACATGCTGCCCATTTCTGCGGTGGACTGCACGCCTGTCTAGCTCTCATAACACAACCTTAACCATAAGCTCATAATATGTCTGGACTCATATGTCAGCAAATGCCAAATGAGATGCATTCTTGTAAACATGCAAACTCCTTTTGAAATCCAACAAAGGAGCGGGGCAGGTAAACATGTTAGACGGGCCTACAATATAGACACAAACAGTGATCTTACCACCAACGTTTGGGCCAAAGAACATTAAGACTCACACCCAGGTCCGTGAGCTTGTTCTGCTGGGCGTCGTGATGGGCTGAAATGTTTCAGGCTGAACCAGCTGCCGCGCTCCCTGCTATCAGAGTTAATGTCAGTTTTCAACGGGAAATTGTGCGACTTTTTTCTCTGTGCGATGGGGTGGATGAGTTCTGCTTGACAGACCCTGCCAAAGTCGAGAAAACAACAAATTATCAGTGTTGAATAAAAGCTTTGCATCTCAGCTCCGAGGGCTTGAGTGATGTCAGTGACTCATTACATTGATTTTATGGCTAAATAAGTTGGGGTGACGGACCGAGAGCAAAACTCGAGCAGGGGCTGATCTTAATTCAATGTTTATGCTGTAATATTTGAGATGGAACATCATGGATGGTTTACTTGCATGTGTACAAATGCCTGCATTCATAATAATACACGTTCTCTTTCATATGCAAATTTAAACTGCTTTATATATCTGACAGTCAATTAATGTATTTAAAGCTTGAATCAAATCAAATCAAATTTATTTGTAGCGCTTTTTACAACGGATGTTGTCACAAAGCAGCGTTACAGAATTTCGGAAAAGAACTTGAAAAACACAGTTTAGCAGATTTTGGTCTGTTACACATTGTTATGGATTCAAACAGCACTTTTTAAATGGAGCGACGCACAAATGCTTAAACCCTATCAAACCAAATATCTCAGCAGCAAAACACTGAGAGACTTGTGTGAATCACCTGCCGGAGCGGTGGTGACGCATGCAGGCCACGCTCAGCTTAACGGATCAGCGTGTTAATCAGGACTATCGTCTTTTCCACCGCTGCGTATAAAATGCCTCATGCTGTCTTTATTGCTGGACGCACTGCAGTCGTTTTCTGAAACACCGCGCTGCTGCACCATGCGGTGCTTCTACACTCTCACTGTGGTTCCCGGCCCGGGCCTTAGGCCCCTACACGGTCCACATTTTTGCTCCAACCAAACTCACATAGGACAACAACACATAGGAATGAAGGAGGAACATGCAGGAACATGAGGACATTTACATTTACATTTATGGCATTTGGCTGACGCTCTTATCCAGAGCGACTTACAATTTGACCATTTTTACACAGGTAGGCTAAGGTGGTGTTAGGAGTCTTGCCCAAGGACTCTTATTGGTGTAGTATAGGGGGCTGCCCTGGTCGGGGATTGAACCCCAGTCTACGGCGTAGAAGGCAGGTGTTACCCACTACACTACACTTGAGGACGTGGTTGGGAAACACTGATCAAGCATATTCTTCCTCTTCCTGGTTGATGCCTGGCCTGTTAGCAGTGTTTAGCCGATAGTTACTCCTGATGAAGCCCATCGGACTGAATTTTGAGCTCAGGAGTATGAGTGGGGTATCAGGTTTCTCATTAGAGATTCAATTAATTAGATTAATATATACGACTGTTAAATAAGTAATTTAATTGTGAAGGAACTGCAGAGAGAAGGAACTGCAGAGAGAAGGAACCGCAGTGTGAAGGAACCGCAGAGAGAAGGAACCGCAGAGAGAAGGAACCGCAGTGTGAAGGAACCGCAGTGTGAAGGAACCGCAGAGAGAAGGAACCGCAGAGAGAAGGAACCGCAGTGTGAAGGAACCGCAGAGTGAAGGAACCGCAGAGTGAAGGAACCGCAGTGTGAAGGAACCGCAGTGTGAAGGAACCGCAGAGAGAAGGAACCGCAGTGTGAAGGAACCGCAGTGTGAAGGAACCGCAGTGTGAAGGAACCGCAGAGAGAAGGAACCGCAGAGACAAGGAACCGCAGAGTGAAGGAACCGCAGAGTGAAGGAACCGCAGAGTGAAGGAACCGCAGAGTGAAGGAACCGCAGAGAGAAGGAACCGCAGAGAGAAGGAACCGCAGTGTGAAGGAACCGCAGAGAGAAGGAACCGCAGAGTGAAGGAACCGCAGTGTGAAGGAACCGCAGAGTGAAGGAACCGCAGAGAGAAGGAACCGCAGAGAAGGAACCGCAGTGTGAAGGAACCGCAGAGAGAAGGAACCGCAGAGAGAAGGAACCGCAGAGAGAAGGAACCGCAGTGTGAAGGAACCGCAGAGAGAAGGAACCGCAGAGAGAAGGAACCGCAGTGTGAAGGAACCGCAGAGAGAAGGAACCGCAGAGTGAAGGAACCGCAGAGTGAAGGAACCGCAGAGAGAAGGAACCGCAGAGTGAAGGAACCGCAGAGTGAAAGAACCGCAGAGAGAAGGAACCGCAGTGTGAAGGAACCGCAGAGTGAAGGAACCGCAGAGAGAAGGAACCGCAGAGTGAAGGAACCGCAGAGAGAAGGAACCGCAGAGTGAAGGAACCGCAGAGTGAAGGAACCGCAGAGTGAAGGCGCAGAAGCTCAACTGGAACAGTCTCCCATTAACAGTGTGTCTTATTAAGCTCACAATACCAGAACAAAGACCCTGGATGGTGGCAGGAACATTCTGCTTTTAAAGTTTGTGTCTTCAGTGCCCAAATGATTAATAAGTTCTTGTTGTTGCTAAAAGGAACGTGTTGCAGGCCTCACATTGGGAAAGTGAGGTGAAACACTGAACAGCTGTTTGTGTTGTTGTTGTGTCTCAGTTTAATGTAAGAGGTCAGACTGAATGCACTAATTCCTGCTTTATGTGGCAGCATTTCTCATATTTCACCGTCTCAGCCTCAGCTGAGGTTCAGGTGTCAAGGAAACAATTCGTCCAGGTTCTTATGAGGGGCATGTTTAGCACAGGCACTTTACTCCATCGGCACGCTGATGCTCGGCCCCACCCCTCAAGACCCTCAGTGGCCCATGTGAGCGACCTAATGGCACATTCATTCAGAGCTTCATCGTTGTGAGGTACAGATGTGCGTATACTGCATTTTAAATGTGGGACAGATGTTCATCTAAGAGTTTTCAGTTTCTGAACTTTGTCACTGGAAATAAACTTGCTGAGGGAAGTCCAGTAGCTTATTAAAAACAGAAGCCAAAAAAAAAAAAAAACACCCCAGAATCGCTAAATCGGCAGCAGTGCAGCATTTCTGAAGCACACTAGGGAAGCCAAGGCAGAGAAGAATAATGCAGCTGTGCACTAGATAATTGTGTATAACATTAATCTTTGACTTAATCCTTTATTTATCGGGAGTTTCTCAGACAGCAGTTTAATAGGAAATTAGTCTGCATAAGCAGAATTAAGCACAATTGCCTTTACATAGAGTGTTTATTACATAGAGTCTACCAGTCTGCTGAGTCTGTATGTGCTGTGTGTATGTGTGTGTGTGTGTGTGTGTAGGTGTCTCTGTGTGTGAGTATGTGTGTGTGTGTGTGTGCATGTGTGTATGTGTCTCTGTGTGTGTATGTGTGTGTGTGTGTATGTGTCTCTGTGTGTGTATACGTGTGTGCCTGTGTGTATGTGTCTCTGTGTGTGTGTGTGTGTGTGTGTGTGTGTGTGTGTGGCTTTGGTCCAAGAGACACTGTGGAAAGTGCCTTCTATATCTAATGCACTGGAAGTTTCTTTAGGTGTTTAATGTGTGTTTTGTTGTTGTTTGTTGTCGGATCTTTGATTTTATATTTACACCAATGAGTCAAAACGATTATGACTGCTCTTACATGAGGAGCTGCTTTGGCAGCATTTTAGGCAGGCAGACATAATGTTTTGGCTCATTGGTGTGTGTGTGTGTGTATGTATATATATATAGATATATAGATGTATATAATGTGTATCAGCTCTATAACTGCTGGCCTGGTAAAGAAGAGGTTGGTGTGGTTAATAAGCTCAATCTGAAAATACGAGGAAGATGCTCTGGGCACCGGGCGACCTCCACTCATTTGTAAGACCAGTGAGTCGTCTCCTCTCACGCCGTAAGACATTCGAGAAGACGGAGGAACAACTCTGAGACTGCACAGAGCCCACACTTGTCAGTGTCTGGTAGCAAAGAGCTCTGTGTCCCTTTCGTCTGACCTGGTTCGAGTCGACGTGCCAGCAGCATCCAGCAAAATTCAGATGATTACGTTTGTGGTGAGATGAAAGAAAAGGCTTTTATCTGGTGCGGCTTCCAAATAGCTCAATGACTCGGAGGTCCTAAGAGACTTACTGACCCCAGAAAGCCTCGGGAAAATAAAGGGATAATAGGCATGTAGGTACTGAGTGTACATATATATTCGGATATATATCCATGTTTTTACACAAGCATACAAGGTAAGGATAAAGTGGCAGAATATAAATATATAAATATATCAGTAATGACACGAGTTCTGACCTTATTAAAGGTATCAGGTGTTCAGTTATTATAAAAACTTTATCAGTAGCCTAGAGAGAGAGAGAGAGAGAGAGAGAGAGAGATAGAGAGAGAGACAGCGAGAGAGAGAGAGCGAGAGAGAGAGACAGAGACAGAGAGAGAGAGAGAGAGAGAGAGAGAGAGAAAGGGAGAGAGAGAGAGAGAGAGAGACAGAGACAGAGAGAGAGAGAGAGAGAGAGAGAGAGAGAAAGGGAGAGAGAGAGAGAGAGACAGAGAGAGAGAGAGAGAGAGAGAGAGAAAGGGAGAGAGAGAGAGAAAGGGAGAGAGAGAGAGAAAGGGAGAGAGAGAGAGAGAGAGAGAGAGAAAGGGAGAGAGAGAGAGACAGAGAGAGAGAGAGAGAGAGAAAGGGAGAGAGAGAGAGAGAGAGAGAGAGAGAGAGAGAGAGAGAGAGAGAGAAAGGGAGCGAGAGAGAGAGAGAGCGAGAGAGAGAGAGAGAGAGAGAGAGAGAAAGGGAGAGAGAGAGAGAGAGACAGAGATATACGTTTTATAAGGTCACTTTTGAGAAACACCACTTCAGTACGTTTAGGCGTCTCTTACTATATTCGAGGTCTACTGTCCAGTATTTGTGGCAGGTTTATCTACCGGGTGTCTGGGCTGCTGTTCTGGTGCAGAACTGATCCTCGTCTTCAGTAAAAGCTCTGCAGCGTCTCCTTCACTCACGCTGTGATCTCCAGCTTTCCTGCTGTCATGTGGAGCCATTTGCACCGCTGTTCTCTGAGCCCTTTCAGTGAATAGAAACGCCTGCTGTTTCCAGCTTTTACTATTCAGAGTTTAAATGTGACTCGCAGTCAAAAAACCGCTGAACGCGAACAAATCATTACTTAAAATTTCCTTTATTCAGCGCTCACTCGCACCTCTTTGGTTCACAGCTATTAAATACATCCAACGTAAAAACTCTCCTGAGCTCAAATCAACATACTCATCTTATTATATATCATCTTTAAATCTTCGTGCGTAATCAGGCGATGTGGTCACAGTTTGCAGTTCTGGACAGACATGGCCTCGTCTGGCCAGCTGTACGAATCCGCAGTGAGGTTGTCGTAATCGGTGCTGAAGATGAGCGAGCGAACAAACGCCTCTTTATCCTCAGGTTCCGGGTACAGTGTCGCCAACTTGTGCTCATATGCGTACTCCACGATCTGTTAAAGCAGAGGAAGAGATCACATAACACACAAACAGTGGACTGATCAGTGTCATCACTGTACAGACACACATGCCCAACGTTCCCATAGCAACGCTACACCCTGAAGGGGTGTCAAGCAGAGTGAAATCACTGCCTCCAGAGACTTTACACGATACAAAGCAAATATATTCAATAAACACTAATTAATATTAAATATTACAATTATGATTTTTTAATTAATTATAACTGCAAAATACCACCAGAGCTATGGTTGCCAAACAACACAGCGTGATTCTCCTATGAACAGCACAGTTCGTGTGAACGTATTAAAGTACAACCGTTAATTATGTCAAATTAGTTGTCCAGCTCCACCCTTTAGTTAGGTCTGCACTAGGAGGCTGAAGGCTGGCACAAGCTTCCTCCAGGTCATGGGAAGCACCCCAGCATCTTTTTGAACACCCACAAATGTACATCACTGGACAACTCAACACAATCAACACTGCCAATTCTGTTCCAACAGCGAACAGACGTTTGTACAGGCTGGCATCACGGAAAGGGAGGAGCATGCTACCCACCAAGAGAGATCAGGACCAACTGTGCTCACTGTATGAGCTGACTTACGGATGGCTGTGGCATCACAGGCAGTGAACTCGCAGTATTCTGATGATAAGGCCAATGATTACACCTTGTACTTGTGTAGTTTCAGCACACAATGGCTTAGAACCTGGGTCAGCTAGAGGTCAGCAAAACATGAACCCGACCCAACCAGGCCTGAATTATACCGCAGAATTTGAAACCCAAATCCAATAAAAACCCCACTTCACACACTAACAGACACGAGCTATCACAGATATGGTTTTACAGCACTTTGCTTTGCTACCAATTCCTGATGCCAGATTAAAATCGCAGGCAGGTAAACGAATGAAGAGCCACACATTAAGAAGAGAATCAACAGGACAAGCCATGTTTACAGCCAGTCACCAAACATCTACCCAGCTTAGAATTACGCTCCCAACACACGGCGCATCTCAGTAATGCAGCCAAGACCGAGTCTCTGAACCGTGAAAAACACACCTGTGACATGTTTCACACAGCAGAGAACAGACTGAACAGATGTTTATGGCTGGGAAGTTTGACATCACAGGTACTAAATGTACTGACTAAGGAATCTAGAACTTAAACTCTTTACTGAGGAGAAAGACAGGAAGAAGGTTTCGCTCTTCCTACTCAGCCTGAACTCCACTATCAGCAAACAGAGTCATACAGCCTGGTACTTCTCCATCGAAGTGACGGGGACTCATCATCTGTTTCCCAAGGTCTTTGAGTAGAACTCGGTGACAATGTAAAGGGTCAGGGTTGCGATTCTCCTTCAAAACACTGCGTCTTCAACAGGTAGCGTGAACACTGAATACGCGGCTTTCTGAAAGTCTGTCAAATGTTTCTGGTCTCACCTTCACGGCAATTTTAAAGGACACATGCCGAATGCTGGTGAGAGGAGGATACACCCTGCCCTCAGCCAAGTCTTTGTCCGTCACCAGGTCAGCAATCGTCTGAAAACAAAAACACAGAAATATTAAAAAACACACACTAAAGAAAGAGAAAGCGAGACGTGGCTCTGCATCTTCTTTAAGCCTCTCTTGTTTACGGAGCACATGTGTAACAGTTTTCAATTTGTGTGGGTTTAGGTACTAAAACATGACGACTGCCTCCCTTTATACCTTTGAAATGACCCGTTTTGTTACTGTGACTTTAAAACTGGTATTTGTAAATGACCCCTGATCTTCCCTGATAAAGCAGTCCAGCCCAAACACTCTTTAATGACCTCTGAAGTGTCTTCGTTCTGTAGTCGGCATCATATCAGCCCATTGTCTCTACGTGAAAAATTACTGCTGTCACATCCCGGGTAACAAACCAAAATGCCACAAAGCGGAGATGTTGTGTCATACAGACAAAATGTTTCCTCTCAATAATGAGGTTATTACACTGAAATATGACTAAAGCTACATGCAGGCTAACACTGCTGCACACCACACTGACTGGCGACCTCACCAGCTCGCTCCAATGTGGGCGTTTAAAGACTTGGTCAGTTTTAGGCTGCAGTTTGAGTGGCTAGTGTTGATATATAATAGTGTTGAACTTTAATAGCAGATTTACTTTTATACAACGTCAGCGTGAAGGAATGTTAGCTTGGGCGTAGCTCGTATGTAGCCTTATACGTACACTATAGTGCCAAAAGTCTTCACTCCCCCATCCAAATCACTGAATTCAGGTGTTCCAGTCACTTCCATGGCCACAGGTGTATAAAGCCGAGCCCCTCGGCCTGCAGACTGCTTCTACAGACATTAGTGAAAGAATGGGTCGCTCTCAGGAGCTCAGTGAATTCCAGCGTGGTGCCGTGATCGGACGCCACCTGTGCAGCAAGTCCAGTCGTGAAATTTCCTCACTACTAAATATTCCACAGTCCACTGTCAGTGGGATTATAACACAGTGGAAGAGATTGGGAACGACAGCAACTCAGCCACGAAGTGGTCGGCCACGTAAAATGACAGAGCGGTCAGCGGATGCTGTTTTTCAGGAGTTGGGCTCGGCCCCTTAGTTCCAGTGAAAGGAACTCTTAAAGCTTCAGCTCCAAGAGATTTTGGACAAGTTCACGCTCCCAACTTTGTGGGAACAGTTTGGGGACGGCCCCTTCCTGTTCCAACATGACTGCACACCAGTGCACAAAGCAGGTCCATAAAGACGTGGATGAGCCAGTTTGGTGTGGAAGAACTTGACTGGCCTGCACAGAGTCCTGACCTCAACCCCATAGAACACCTTTGGGATGAATTAGAGTGGAGACTGTGAGCCAGGCCTTCTCGTCCAACATCAGCGTCTGACCTCACAAATGCGCTTCTGGAGGAACGGTCAGAAATTCCCATAAACACTCCTAACCCTTGTGGAAGAGCTGGAGCTGTTATAGCTGCAAAGGGTGGGCCGACATCATA